>NW_027184911.1:0-77933 GCF_040668555.2 Bombus flavifrons
ACATGGACAATTCGATACGCGTTCTACTCCACATTTGCTGCTTTATACAGCGCTTATCACAGTTTTTGCACTGTGTTCACGCTGGTCCCAGTGGAATACGATACAATTTTAGTCTTTTTTAATTCTCAAGGCCAATAATTAGATTCAACGTAGATCCTCTATTTTTCGGGATACATGGACAATTCGATACGCGTTCTACTCCATATTTGCTGCTTTATACAGCGCTTATCACAGATTTTGCACTGTGTTCACACTGGTTCCAGTCGAACACGATACAATTTTAGTCTTTTTTAATTCTCAAGGCCAATAATTATATTCAACGTAGATCCTCTATTTTTCGGGATACATGGACAATTCCATACGCGTTCTACTCCACATTTGCTGCTTTATACAGCGCATATCATAATGTTTGCGCTGTGTTCACACTGGTCCCAGTCGAACACGATACAATTTTAGTCTTTTTTAATTCTCAAGGCCAATAATTAAATTCAACGTAGATCCTCTATTTTTCGGGATACATGGACAATTCGATACGCGTTCTACTCCACATTTGCTGCTTTATACAGCGCTTATCAGAGTTTTTGCACTGTGTTCACACTGGTCCCAGTCGAATCCGATACAATTTTAGTCTTTTTTAATTCTCAAGGCCAATAATTAAATTCAACGTAGAACCTCTATTTTTCGGGATACATGGACAATTCGATACGCGTTCTACTCCACATTTGCTGCTTTATACAGCGCTTATCATAGTTTTTGCACTGTGTTCACGCTGGTCCCAGTCGAATCCGATAAAATTTTAGTCTTTTTTAATTCTCAAGGTCAATAATTAAATTCAACGTAGATCCTCTATTTTTCGGGATACATGGACAATTCGATACGCGTTCTACTCCACATTTGCTGCTTTATACAGCGCATATCAGAATGTTTGCACTGTGTTCACACTGGTCCCAGTCGAATCCGATACAATTTTAGTCTTTTTTAATTCTCAAGGTCAATAATTAAATTCAACGTAGATCCTCTACTTTTCGGGATACATGGACAATTCGATACGCGTTCTACTCCACATTTGCTGCTTTATACAGCGCTTATCAGAGTTTTTGCACTGTGTTCACACTGGTCCCAGTCGAATCCGATACAATTTTAGTCTTTTTTAATTCTCAAGGCCAATAATTAAATTCAACGTAGATCCCCTATTTTTCGGGATACATGGACAATTCGATACGCGTTCTACTCCACATTTGCTGCTTTATACAGCGCTTATCACAGTTTTTGCACTGTGTTCACGCTGGTCCCAGTCGAATACGATACAATTTTAGTCTTTTTTAATTCTCAAGGCCAATAATTAAATTCAACGTAGATCCTCTATTTTTCGGGATACATGGACAATTCGATACGCGTTCTACTCCACATTTGCTGCTTTATACAGCGCTTATCACAGTTTTTGCACTGTGTTCACACTGGTTCCAGTCGAACACGATACAATTTTAGTCTTTTTTAATTCTCAAGGCCAATAATTAGATTCAACGTAGATCCTCTATTTTTCGGGATACATGGACAATTCGATACGCGTTCTACTCCACATTTGCTGCTTTATACAGCGCTTATCACAGTTTTTGCACTGTGTTCACACTGGTTCCAGTCGAACACGATACAATTTTAGTCTTTTTTAATTCTCAAGGCCAATAATTAGATTCAACGTAGATCCTCTATTTTTCGGGATACATGGACAATTCGATACGCGTTCTACTCCACATTTGCTGCTTTATACAGCGCTTATCACAGTTTTTGCACTGTGTTCACACTGGTTCCAGTCGAACACGATACAATTTTAGTCTTTTTTAATTCTCAAGGCCAATAATTAGATTCAACGTAGATCCTCTATTTTTCGGGATACATGGACAATTCGATACGCGTTCTACTCCACATTTGCTGCTTTATACAGCGCTTATCACAGTTTTTGCACTGTGTTCACACTGGTTCCAGTCGAACACGATACAATTTTAGTCTTTTTTAATTCTCAAGGCCAATAATTAGATTGAACGTAGATCCTCTATTTTTCGGGATACATGGACAATTCGATACGCGTTCTACTCCACATTTGCTGCTTTATACAGAGCTTATCACAGTTTTTGCACTGTGTTCACACTGGTTCCAGTCGAACACGATACAATTTTAGTCTTTTTTAATTCTCAAGGCCAATAATTAGATTCAACGTAGATCCTCTATTTTTCGGGATACATGGACAATTCGATACGCGTTCTACTCCACATTTGCTGCTTTATACAGCGCATATCATAATGTTTGCGCTGTGTTCACACTGGTTCCAGTCGAACACGATACAATTTTAGTCTTTTTTAATTCTCAAGGCAAAATAATTAGATTCAACGTAGATCCTCTATTTTTCGGGATACATGGACAATTCGATACGCGTTCTACTCCACATTTGCTGCTTTATACAGCGCTTATCACAGTTTTTGCACTGTGTTCACACTGGTTCCAGTCGAACACGATACAATTTTAGTCTTTTTTAATTCTCAAGGCCAATAATTAGATTCAACGTAGATCCTCTATTTTTCGGGATACATGGACAATTCGATACGCGTTCTACTCCACATTTGCTGCTTTATACAGCGCTTATCACAGTTTTTGCACTGTGTTCACACTGGTTCCAGTCGAACACGATACAATTTTAGTCTTTTTTAATTCTCAAGGCCAATAATTAGATTCAACGTAGATCCTCTATTTTTCGGGATACATGGACAATTCGATACGCGTTCTACTCCACATTTGCTGCTTTATACAGCGCTTATCACAGTTTTTGCACTGTGTTCACACTGGTTCCAGTCGAACACGATACAATTTTAGTCTTTTTTAATTCTCAAGGCCAATAATTAGATTCAACGTAGATCCTCTATTTTTCGGGATACATGGACAATTCGATACGCGTTCTACTCCACATTTGCTGCTTTATACAGCGCTTATCACAGTTTTTGCACTGTGTTCACACTGGTTCCAGTCGAACACGATACAATTTTAGTCTTTTTTAATTCTCAAGGCCAATAATTAGATTCAACGTAGATCCTCTATTTTTCGGGATACATGGACAATTCGATACGCGTTCTACTCCACATTTGCTGCTTTATACAGCGCTTATCACAGTTTTTGCACTGTGTTCACACTGGTTCCAGTCGAACACGATACAATTTTAGTCTTTTTTAATTCTCAAGGCAAAATAATTAGATTCAACGTAGATCCTCTATTTTTCGGGATACATGGACAATTCGATACGCGTTCTACTCCACATTTGCTGCTTTATACAGCGCTTATCACAGTTTTTGCACTGTGTTCACACTGGTTCCAGTCGAACACGATACAATTTTAGTCTTTTTTAATTCTCAAGGCCAATAATTAGATTCAACGTAGATCCTCTATTTTTCGGGATACATGGACAATTCGATACGCGTTCTACTCCACATTTGCTGCTTTATACAGCGCTTATCACAGTTTTTGCACTGTGTTCACACTGGTTCCAGTCGAACACGATACAATTTTAGTCTTTTTTAATTCTCAAGGCCAATAATTAGATTCAACGTAGATCCTCTATTTTTCGGGATACATGGACAATTCGATACGCGTTCTACTCCACATTTGCTGCTTTATACAGCGCTTATCACAGTTTTTGCACTGTGTTCACACTGGTTCCAGTCGAACACGATACAATTTTAGTCTTTTTTAATTCTCAAGGCCAATAATTAGATTCAACGTAGATCCTCTATTTTTCGGGATACATGGACAGTTCGATACGCGTTCTACTCCACATTTGCTGCTTTATACAGCGCTTATCACAGTTTTTGCACTGTGTTCACACTGGTTCCAGTCGAACACGATACAATTTTAGTCTTTTTTAATTCTCAAGGCCAATAATTAGATTCAACGTAGATCCTCTATTTTTCGGGATACATGGACAATTCGATACGCGTTCTACTCCACATTTGCTGCTTTATACAGCGCTTATCACAGTTTTTGCACTGTGTTCACACTGGTTCCAGTCGAACACGATACAATTTTAGTCTTTTTTAATTCTCAAGGCCAATAATTAGATTCAACGTAGATCCTCTATTTTTCGGGATACATGGACAATTCGATACGCGTTCTACTCCACATTTGCTGTTTTATACAGCGCTTATCACAGTATTTGCACTGTGTTCACACTGGTTCCAGTCGAACACGATACAATTTTAGTCTTTTTTAATTCTCAAGGCCAATAATTAGATTCAACGTAGATCCTCTATTTTTCGGGATACATGGACAATTCGATACGCGTTCTACTCCACATTTGCTGCTTTATACAGGGCTTATCACAGTTTTTGCACTGTGTTCACACTGGTTCCAGTCGAACACGATACAATTTTAGTCTTTTTTAATTCTCAAGGCCAATAATTAGATTCAACGTAGATCCTCTATTTTTCGGGATACATGGACAATTCGATACGCGTTCTACTCCACATTTGCTGCTTTATACAGCGCTTATCACAGTTTTTGCACTGTGTTCACACTGGTTCCAGTCGAACACGATACAATTTTAGTCTTTTTTAATTCTCAAGGCCAATAATTAGATTGAACGTAGATCCTCTATTTTTCGGGATACATGGACAATTCGATACGCGTTCTACTCCACATTTGCTGCTTTATACAGAGCTTATCACAGTTTTTGCACTGTGTTCACACTGGTTCCAGTCGAACACGATACAATTTTAGTCTTTTTTAATTCTCAAGGCCAATAATTAGATTCAACGTAGATCCTCTATTTTTCGGGATACATGGACAATTCGATACGCGTTCTACTCCACATTTGCTGCTTTATACAGCGCTTATCACAGTTTTTGCACTGTGTTCACACTGGTTCCAGTCGAACACGATACAATTTTAGTCTTTTTTAATTCTCAAGGCCAATAATTAGATTCAACGTAGATCCTCTATTTTTCGGGATACATGGACAATTCGATACGCGTTCTACTCCACATTTGCTGCTTTATACAGCGCTTATCACAGTTTTTGCACTGTGTTCACACTGGTTCCAGTCGAACACGATACAATTTTAGTCTTTTTTAATTCTCAAGGCCAATAATTAGATTCAACGTAGATCCTCTATTTTTCGGGATACATGGACAATTCGATACGCGTTCTACTCCACATTTGCTGCTTTATACAGCGCTTATCACAGTTTTTGCACTGTGTTCACACTGGTTCCAGTCGAACACGATACAATTTTAGTCTTTTTTAATTCTCAAGGCCAATAATTAGATTCAACGTAGATCCTCTATTTTTCGGGATACATGGACAATTCGATACGCGTTCTACTCCACATTTGCTGCTTTATACAGCGCTTATCACAGTTTTTGCACTGTGTTCACACTGGTTCCAGTCGAACACGATACAATTTTAGTCTTTTTTAATTCTCAAGGCCAATAATTAGATTCAACGTAGATCCTCTATTTTTCGGGATACATGGACAATTCGATACGCGTTCTACTCCACATTTGCTGCTTTATACAGCGCTTATCACAGTTTTTGCACTGTGTTCACACTGGTTCCAGTCGAACACGATACAATTTTAGTCTTTTTTAATTCTCAAGGCCAATAATTAGATTCAACGTAGATCCTCTATTTTTCGGGATACATGGACAATTCGATACGCGTTCTACTCCACATTTGCTGCTTTATACAGCGCTTATCACAGTTTTTGCACTGTGTTCACACTGGTTCCAGTCGAACACGATACAATTTTAGTCTTTTTTAATTCTCAAGGCCAATAATTAGATTCAACGTAGATCCTCTATTTTTCGGGATACATGGACAATTCGATACGCGTTCTACTCCACATTTGCTGCTTTATACAGCGCTTATCACAGTTTTTGCACTGTGTTCACACTGGTTCCAGTCGAACACGATACAATTTTAGTCTTTTTTAATTCTCAAGGCAAATAATTAGATTCAACGTAGATCCTCTATTTTTCGGGATACATGGACAATTCGATACGCGTTCTACTCCACATTTGCTGCTTTATACAGCGCTTATCACAGTTTTTGCACTGTGTTCACACTGGTTCCAGTCGAACACGATACAATTTTAGTCTTTTTTAATTCTCAAGGCCAATAATTAGATTCAACGTAGATCCTCTATTTTTCGGGATACATGGACAATTCGATACGCGTTCTACTCCACATTTGCTGCTTTATACAGCGCTTATCACAGTTTTTGCACTGTGTTCACACTGGTTCCAGTCGAACACGATACAATTTTAGTCTTTTTTAATTCTCAAGGCCAATAATTAGATTCAACGTAGATCCTCTATTTTTCGGGATACATGGACAATTCGATACGCGTTCTACTCCACATTTGCTGCTTTATACAGCGCTTATCACAGTTTTTGCACTGTGTTCACACTGGTTCCAGTCGAACACGATACAATTTTAGTCTTTTTTAATTCTCAAGGCCAATAATTAGATTCAACGTAGATCCTCTATTTTTCGGGATACATGGACAATTCGATACGCGTTCTACTCCACATTTGCTGCTTTATACAGCGCTTATCACAGTTTTTGCACTGTGTTCACACTGGTTCCAGTCGAACACGATACAATTTTAGTCTTTTTTAATTCTCAAGGCCAATAATTAGATTCAACGTAGATCCTCTATTTTTCGGGATACATGGACAATTCGATACGCGTTCTACTCCACATTTGCTGCTTTATACAGCGCTTATCACAGTTTTTGCACTGTGTTCACACTGGTTCCAGTCGAACACGATACAATTTTAGTCTTTTTTAATTCTCAAGGCCAATAATTAGATTCAACGTAGATCCTCTATTTTTCGGGATACATGGACAATTCGATACGCGTTCTACTCCACATTTGC
This sequence comes from Bombus flavifrons, assembly GCF_040668555.2. Taxonomy (NCBI): domain Eukaryota; kingdom Metazoa; phylum Arthropoda; class Insecta; order Hymenoptera; family Apidae; genus Bombus; species Bombus flavifrons. The sequence continues at coordinate 6,921 of NW_027184911.1, forward strand.
TGCTTTATACAGCGCTTATCACAGTTTTTGCACTGTGTTCACACTGGTTCCAGTCGAACACGATACAATTTTAGTCTTTTTTAATTCTCAAGGCCAATAATTAGATTCAACGTAGATCCTCTATTTTTCGGGATACATGGACAATTCGATACGCGTTCTACTCCACATTTGTTGCTTTATACAGCGCTTATCACAGTTTTTGCACTGTGTTCACACTGGTTCCAGTCGAACACGATACAATTTTAGTCTTTTTTAATTCTCAAGGCCAATAATTAGATTCAACGTAGATCCTCTATTTTTCGGGATACATGGACAATTCGATACGCGTTCTACTCCACATTTGCTGCTTTATACAGCGCATATCATAATGTTTGCGCTGTGTTCACACTGGTTCCAGTCGAACACGATACAATTTTAGTCTTTTTTAATTCTCAAGGCAAATAATTAGATTCAACGTAGATCCTCTATTTTTCGGGATACATGGACAATTCGATACGCGTTCTACTCCACATTTGCTGCTTTATACAGCGCTTATCACAGTTTTTGCACTGTGTTCACACTGGTTCCAGTCGAACACGATACAATTTTAGTCTTTTTTAATTCTCAAGGCCAATAATTAGATTCAACGTAGATCCTCTATTTTTCGGGATACATGGACAATTCGATACGCGTTCTACTCCACATTTGCTGCTTTATACAGCGCTTATCACAGTTTTTGCACTGTGTTCACACTGGTTCCAGTCGAACACGATACAATTTTAGTCTTTTTTAATTCTCAAGCCCAATAATTAGATTCAACGTAGATCCTCTATTTTTCGGGATACATGGACAATTCGATACGCGTTCTACTCCACATTTGCTGCTTTATACAGCGCTTATCACAGTTTTTGCACTGTGTTCACACTGGTTCCAGTCGAACACGATACAATTTTAGTCTTTTTTAATTCTCAAGGCCAATAATTAGATTCAACGTAGATCCTCTATTTTTCGGGATACATGGACAATTCGATACGCGTTCTACTCCACATTTGCTGCTTTATACAGCGCTTATCACAGTTTTTGCACTGTGTTCACACTGGTTCCAGTCGAACACGATACAATTTTAGTCTTTTTTAATTCTCAAGGCCAATAATTAGATTCAACGTAGATCCTCTATTTTTCGGGATACATGGACAATTCGATACGCGTTCTACTCCACATTTGCTGCTTTATACAGCGCTTATCACAGTTTTTGCACTGTGTTCACACTGGTCCCAGTCGAACACGATACAGTTTTAGTCTTTTTTAATTCTCAAGGCCAATAATTAGATTCAACGTAGATCCTCTATTTTTCGGGATACATGGACAATTCGATACGCGTTCTACTCCACATTTGCTGCTTTATACAGCGCTTATCACAGTTTTTGCACTGTGTTCACACTGGTTCCAGTCGAACACGATACAATTTTAGTCTTTTTTAATTCTCAAGGCCAATAATTAGATTCAACGTAGATCCTCTATTTTTCGGGATACATGGACAATTCGATACGCGTTCTACTCCACATTTGCTGCTTTATACAGCGCTTATCACAGTTTTTGCACTGTGTTCACACTGGTTCCAGTCGAACACGATACAATTTTAGTCTTTTTTAATTCTCAAGGCCAATAATTAGATTCAACGTAGATCCTCTATTTTTCGGGATACATGGACAATTCGATACGCGTTCTACTCCACATTTGCTGCTTTATACAGCGCTTATCACAGTTTTTGCACTGTGTTCACACTGGTTCCAGTCGAACACGATACAATTTTAGTCTTTTTTAATTCTCAAGGCCAATAATTAGATTCAACGTAGATCCTCTATTTTTCGGGATACATGGACAATTCGATACGCGTTCTACTCCACATTTGCTGCTTTATACAGCGCTTATCACAGTTTTTGCACTGTGTTCACACTGGTTCCAGTCGAACACGATACAATTTTAGTCTTTTTTAATTCTCAAGGCCAATAATTCAATTCAACGTATCTCCGCTGTTTTTCGGGATACATGGACAATTCGATACGCGTTCTACTCCACATTTGCTGCTTTATACAGCGCTTATCACAGTTTTTGCACTGTGTTCACACTGGTCCCAGTCGAACACGATACAATTTTAGTCTTTTTTTAATTCTCAAGGCCAATAATTAAATTCAACGTAGATCCTCTATTTTTCGGGATACATGGACAATTCGATACGCGTTCTACTCCACATTTGCTGCTTTATACAGCGCATATCAGAATGTTTGCACTGTGCTCACACTGGTCCCAGTCGAATCCGATACAATTTTAGTCTTTTTTAATTCTCAAGGCCAATAATTAAATTCAACGTAGATCCTCTATTTTTCGGGATACATGGACAATTCGATACGCGTTCTACTCCACATTTGCTGCTTTATACAGCGCTTATCACAGTTTTTGCACAGTGTTCACACTGGTCCCAGTCGAACACGATACAATTTTAGTTTTTTTTAATTCTCAAGGCCAATAATTAAATTCAACGTAGATCCTCTATTTTTCGGGATACATGGACAATTCGGTACGCGTTCTACTCCACATTTGCTGCTTTATACAGCGCTTATCACAGTTTTTGCACTGTGTTCACACTGGCCCGAGTCAAATCCGATACAATTTTAGTCTTTTTTAATTCTCAAGGCCAATAATTCAATTCAACGTATCTCCGCTGTTTTTCGGGATACATGGACAATTCGATACGCGTTCTACTCCACATTTGCTGCTTTATACAGCGCATATCATAATGTTTGCGCTGTGTTCACACTGGTTCCAGTCGAACACGATACAATTTTAGTCTTTTTTAATACTCAAGGCCAATAATTAAATTCAACGTAGATCCTCTATTTTTCGGGATACATGGAAAATTCGATACGCGTTCTACTCCACATTTGCTGCTTTATACAGCGCATATCAGAATGTTTGCACTGTGTTCACACTGGTCCCAGTCGAATCCGATACAATTTTAGTCTTTTTTAATTCTCAAGGCCAATAATTCAATTCAACGTAGATCCTCTATTTTTCGGGATACATGGACAATTCGATACGCGTTCTACTCCACATTTGCTGCTTTATACAGCGCTTATCACAGTTTTTGCACTGTGTTCACACTGGTCCCAGTCGAATCCGATACAATTTTAGTCTTTTTTAATTCTCAAGGCCAATAATTCAATTCAACGTATCTCCGCTGTTTTTCGGGATACATGGACAATTCGATACGAGTTCTACTCCACATTTGCTGCTGTATACAGCGCATATCAGAATGTTTGCACTGTGTTCACACTGGTCCCAGTCGAACACGATACAATTTGAGTCTTTTTTAATTCTCAAGGCCAATAATTAAATTCAACGTAGATCCTCTATTTTTCGGGATGCATGGACAATTCGATACGCGTTCTACTCCACATTTGCTGCTTTATACAGCGCATATCAGAATGTTTGCACTGTGTTCACACTGGTCCCTGTCGAATCCGATACAATTTTAGTCTTTTTTAATTCTCAAGGCCAATAATTAAATTCAACGTAGATCCTCTATTTTTCGGGATACATGGACAATTCGATACGCGTTCTACTCCACATTTGCTGCTTTATACAGCGCTTATCACAGTTTTTGCACTGTGTTCACACTGGTCCCAGTCGAATCCGATACAATTTTAGTCTTCTTAATTCTCAAGGCCAATAATTAAATTCAACGTAGATCCTCTATTTTCCGGGATACATGGACAATTCGATACGCGTTCTACTCCACATTTGCTGCTTTATACAGCGCTTATCAGAGTGTTTGCACTGTGTTCACACTGGACCCAGTCGAACACGATACAATTTTAGTCTTTTTTAATTCTCAAGGCCAATAATTAAATTCAACGTAGATCCTCTATTTTTCGGGATACATGGACAATTCGATACGCGTTCTACTCCACATTTGCTGCTTTATACAGCGCATATCATAATGTTTGCGCTGTGTTCACACTGGTCCCAGTCGAATCCGATTCAATTTTAGTCTTTTTTAATTCTCAAGGCCAATAATTCAATTCAACGTGTCTCCGCTGTTTTTCGGGATACATGGACAATTCAATACGCGTTCTACTCCACATTTGCTGCTTTATACAGCGCATATCATAACGTTTGCGCTGTGTTCACACTGGTTCCAGTTGAACACGATACAATTTTAGTCTTTTTTAATTCTCAAGGCCAATAATTAAATTCAACGTAGATCCTCTATTTTTCGGGATACATGGACAATTCGATACGCGTTCTACTCCACATTTGCTGCTTTATACAGCGCTTATCACAGTTTTTGCACTGTGTTCACACTGGTTCCAGTCGAACACGATACAATTTTAGTCTTTTTTAATTCTCAAGGATAATAATTAAATTCAACGTTGATCCTCTATTTTTCGGGATACATGGACAATTCGATACGCGTTCTACTCCACATTTGCTGCTTTATACAGCGCTTATCACAGTTTTTGCACTGTGTTCACACTGGTCCCAGTCAAACACGATACAATTTTAGTCTTTTTTAATTCTCAAGGCCAATAATTAAATTCAACGTAGATCCTCTATTTTTCGGGATACATGGACAATTCGATACGCGTTCTACTCCACATTTGCTGCTTTATACAGCGCTTATCATAGTTTTTGCACTGTGTTCACACTGGTCCCAGTCAAACACGATACAATTTTAGTCTTTTTTCATTCTCAAGGCCAATAATTAAATTCAACGTAGATCCTCTATTTTTCGGGATACATGGACAATTCGATACGCGTTCTACTCCACATTTGCTGCTTTATACAGCGCTTATCACAGTTTTTGCACTGTGTTCACACTGGTCCCAGTCGAACACGATACAGTTTTAGTCTTTTTTAATTCTCAAGGCCAATAATTAAATTCAACGTAGATCCTCTATTTTTCGGGATACATGGACAATTCGATACGCGTTCTACTCCACATTTGCTGCTTTATACAGCGCTTATCACAGTTTTTGCACTGTGTTCACACTGGTCCCAGTCGAACACGATACAGTTTTAGTCTTTTTTAATTCTCAAGGCCAATAATTCAATTCAACGTATCTCCGCTGTTTTTCGGGATACATGGACAATTCGATACGCGTTCTACTCCACATTTGCTGCTTTATACAGCGCATATCATAATGTTTGCGCTGTGTTCACACTGGTTCCAGTCGAACACGATACAATTTTAGTCTTTTTTAATTCTCAAGGCCAATAATTATGTTCAACGTAGATCCTCTATTTTTCGGGATACATGGACAATTCAATACGCGTTCTACTCCACTATTTGCTGCTTTATACAGCGCATATCAGAATGTTTGCACTGTGTTCACACTGGTCCCAGTCGAATCCGATACAATTTTAGTCTTTTTTAATTCTCAAGGCCAATAATTAAATTTAACGTAGATCCTCTATTTTTCGGGATACATGGACAATTCGATACGCGTTCTACTCCACATTTGCTGCTTTATACAGCGCATATCAGAATGTTTGCACTGTGTTCACACTGGTCCCAGTCGAATCCGATACAATTTTAGTCTTTTTTAATTCTCAAGGCCAATAATTAAATTTAACGTAGATCCTCTATTTTTCGGGATACATGGACAATTCGATACGCGTTCTACTCCACATTTGCTGCTTTATACAGCGCTTATCACAGTTTTTGCACTGTGTTCACACTGGTCCCAGTCGAACACGATACAATTTTAGTCTTTTTTAATTCTCAAGGCCAATAATTAAATTCAACGTAGATCCTTTATTTTTCGAGATACATGGACAATTCGATACGCGTTCTACTCCACATTTGCTGCTTTATACAGCGCTTATCACAGTTTTTGCACTGTGTTCACACTGGTCCCAGTCGAACACGATACAATTTTAGTCTTTTTTAATTCTCAAGGCCAATAATTATATTCAACGTAGATCCTCTATTTTTCGGGATACATGGACAATTCGATACGCGTTCTACTCCACATTTGCTGCTTTATACAGCGCTTATCACAGTTCTTGCACTGTGTTCACACTGGTCCCAGTCGAATCCGATACAATTTTAGTCTTTTTTAATTCTCAAGGTCAATAATTAAATTCAACGTAGATCCTCTATTTTTCGGGATACATGGACAATTCGATACGCGTTCTACTCCACATTTGCTGCTTTATACAGCGCATATCATAATGTTTGCGCTGTGTTCACACTGGTTCCAGTCGAACACGATACAATTTTAGTCTTTTTTAATTCTCAAGGCCAATAATTAAATTCAACGTAGATCCCCTATTTTTCGGGATACATGGACAATTCGATACGCGTTCTACTCCACATTTGCTGCTTTATACAGCGCTTATCACAGTTTTTGCACTGTGTTCACGCTGGTCCCAGTCGAATCCGATACAATTTTAGTCTTTTTTAATTCTCAAGGCCAATAATTAAATTCAACGTAGATCCTCTATTTTTCGGGATACATGGACAATTCGATACGCGTTCTACTCCACATTTGCTGCTTTATACAGCGCTTATCACAGTTTTTGCACTGTGTTCACACTGGTCCCAGTCGAACACGATACAATTTTAGTCTTTTTTAATTCTCAAGGCCAATAATTAAATTCAACGTAGATCCTCTATTTTTCGGGATACATGGACAATTCGATACGCGTTCTACTCCACATTTGCTGCTGTATACAGCGCTTATCACAGTTTTTGCACTGTGTTCACGCTGGTCCCAGTCGAATCCGATACAATTTTAGTCTTTTTTAATTCTCAAGGTCAATAATTAAATTCAACGTAGATCCTCTATTTTTCGGGATACATGGACAATTCAATACGCGTTCTACTCCACATTTACTGCTTTATACAGCGCATATCATAATGTTTGCGCTGTGTTCACACTGGTTCCAGTCGAACACGATACAATTTTAGTCTTTTTTAATTCTCAAGGCCAATAATTAAATTCAACGTAGATCCTCTATTTTTCGGGATACATGGACAATTCCATACGCGTTCTACTCCACATTTGCTGCTTTATACAGCGCTTATCACAGTTTTTGCACTGTGTTCACACTGGTCCCAGTCGAACACGATACAATTTTAGTCTTTTTTAATTCTCAAGGCCAATAATTATATTCAACGTAGATCCTCTATTTTTCGGGATACATGGACAATTCGATACGCGTTCTAATCCACATTTGCTGCTTTATACAGCGCTTATCACAGTTCTTGCACTGTGTTCACACTGGTCCCAGTCGAATCCGATACAATTTTAGTCTTTTTTAATTCTCAAGGTCAATAATTAAATTCAACGTAGATCCTCTATTTTTCGGGATACATGGACAATTCGATACGCGTTCTACTCCACATTTGCTGCTTTATACAGCGCTTATCACAGTTTTTGCACTGTGTTCACGCTGGTCCCAGTCGAATACGATACAATTTTAGTCTTTTTTAATTCTCAAGGTCAATAATTATATTCAACGTAGATCCTCTATTTTTCGGGATACATGGACAATTCAATACGCGTTCTACTCCACATTTGCTGCTTTATACAGCGCATATCATAATGCTTGCGCTGTGTTCACACTGGTTCCAGTCGAAAACGATACAATTTTAGTCTTTTTTAATTCTCAAGGCCAATAATTAAATTCAACGTAAATCCCCTATTTTTCGGGATACATGGACAATTCGATACGCGTTCTACTCCACATTTGCTGCTTTATACAGCGCTTATCACAGTTTTTGCACTGTGTTCACGCTGGTCCCAGTCGAATCCGATACAATTTTAGTCTTTTTTAATTCTCAAGGCCAATAATTAAATTCAACGTAGATCCTCTATTTTTCGGGTTACATGGACAATTCGATACGCGTTCTACTCCACATTTGCTGCTTTATACAGCGCTTATCACAGTTTTTGCACTGTGTTCACACTGGTCCCAGTCGAACACGATACAATTTTAGTCTTTTTTAATTCTCAAGGCCAATAATTAAATTCAACGTAGATCCTCTATTTTTCGGGATACATGGACAATTCGATACGCGTTCTACTCCACATTTGCTGCTTTATACAGCGCTTATCACAGTTTTTGCACTGTGTTCACGCTGGTCCCAGTCGAATCCGATACAATTTTAGTCTTTTTTAATTCTCAAGGTCAATAATTAAATTCAACGTAGATCCTCTATTTTTCGGGATACATGGACAATTCGATACGCGTTCTACTCCACATTTGCTGCTTTATACAGCGCTTATCACAGTTTTTGCACTGTGTTCACACTGGTCCCAGTCGAATCCGATACAATTTTAGTCTTTTTTAATTCTCAAGGCCAATAATTAGATTCAACGTAGATCCTCTATTTTTCGGGATACATGGACAATTCGATACGCGTTCTACTCCACATTTGCTGCTTTATACAGCGCTTATCACAGTTTTTGCACTGTGTTCACACTGGTTCCAGTCGAACACGATACAATTTTAGTCTTTTTTAATTCTCAAGGCCAATAATTAGATTCAACGTAGATCCTCTATTTTTCGGGATACATGGACAATTCGATACGCGTTCTACTCCACATTTGCTGCTTTATACAGCGCTTATCACAGTTTTTGCACTGTGTTCACACTGGTTCCAGTCGAAAACGATACAATTTTAGTCTTTTTTAATTCTCAAGGCCAATAATTAGATTCAACGTAGATCCTCTATTTTTCGGGATACATGGACAATTCGATACGCGTTCTACTCCACATTTGCTGCTTTATACAGCGCTTATCACAGTTTTTGCACTGTGTTCACACTGGTTCCAGTCGAACACGATACAATTTTAGTCTTTTTTAATTCTCAAGGCCAATAATTAGATTCAACGTAGATCCTCTATTTTTCGGGATACATGGACAATTCGATACGCGTTCTACTCCACATTTGCGGCTTTATACAGCGCTTATCACAGTTTTTGCACTGTGTTCACACTGGTTCCAGTCGAACACGATACAATTTTAGTCTTTTTTAATTCTCAAGTCCAATAATTAGATTCAACGTAGATCCTCTATTTTTCGGGATACATGGACAATTCGATACGCGTTCTACTCCACATTTGCGGCTTTATACAGCGCTTATCACAGTTTTTGCACTGTGTTCACACTGGTTCCAGTCGAACACGATACAATTTTAGTCTTTTTTAATTCTCAAGGCCAATAATTAGATTCAACGTAGATCCTCTATTTTTCGGGATACATGGACAATTCGATACGCGTTCTACTCCACATTTGCTGCTTTATACAGCGCTTATCACAGTTTTTGCACTGTGTTCACACTGGTTCCAGTCGAACACGATACAATTTTAGTCTTTTTTAATTCTCAAGGCCAATAATTAGATTCAACGTAGATCCTCTATTTTTCGGGATACATGGACAATTCGATACGCGTTCTACTCCACATTTGCTGCTTTATACAGCGCTTATCACAGTTTTTGCACTGTGTTCACACTGGTTCCAGTCGAACACGATACAATTTTAGTCTTTTTTAATTCTCAAGGCCAATAATTAGATTCAACGTAGATCCTCTATTTTTCGGGATACATGGACAATTCGATACGCGTTCTACTCCACATTTGCTGCTTTATACAGCGCTTATCACAGTTTTTGCACTGTGTTCACACTGGTTCCAGTCGAACACGATACAATTTTAGTCTTTTTTAATTCTCAAGGCCAATAATTAGATTCAACGTAGATCCTCTATTTTTCGGGATACATGGACAATTCGATACGCGTTCTACTCCACATTTGCTGCTTTATACAGCGCTTATCACAGTTTTTGCACTGTGTTCACACTGGTTCCAGTCGAACACGATACAATTTTAGTCTTTTTTAATTCTCAAGGCCAATAATTAGATTCAACGTAGATCCTCTATTTTTCGGGATACATGGACAATTCGATACGCGTTCTACTCCACATTTGCTGCTTTATACAGCGCTTATCACAGTTTTTGCACTGTGTTCACACTGGTTCCAGTCGAACACGATACAATTTTAGTCTTTTTTAATTCTCAAGGCCAATAATTAGATTCAACGTAGATCCTCTATTTTTCGGGATACATGGACAATTCGATACGCGTTCTACTCCACATTTGCTGCTTTATACAGCGCTTATCACAGTTTTTGCACTGTGTTCACACTGGTTCCAGTCGAACACGATACAATTTTAGTCTTTTTTAATTCTCAAGGCCAATAATTAGATTCAACGTAGATCCTCTATTTTTCGGGATACATGGACAATTCGATACGCGTTCTACTCCACATTTGCTGCTTTATACAGCGCTTATCACAGTTTTTGCACTGTGTTCACACTGGTTCCAGTCGAACACGATACAATTTTAGTCTTTTTTAATTCTCAAGGCCAATAATTAGATTCAACGTAGATCCTCTATTTTTCGGGATACATGGACAATTCGATACGCGTTCTACTCCACATTTGCTGCTTTATACAGCGCTTATCACAGTTTTTGCACTGTGTTCACACTGGTTCCAGTCGAACACGATACAATTTTAGTCTTTTTTAATTCTCAAGCCCAATAATTAGATTCAACGTAGATCCTCTATTTTTCGGGATACATGGACAATTCGATACGCGTTCTACTCCACATTTGCTGCTTTATACAGCGCTTATCACAGTTTTTGCACTGTGTTCACACTGGTTCCAGTCGAACACGATACAATTTTAGTCTTTTTTAATTCTCAAGGCCAATAATTAGATTCAACGTAGATCCTCTATTTTTCGGGATACATGGACAATTCGATACGCGTTCTACTCCACATTTGCTGCTTTATACTGCGCTTATCACAGTTTTTGCACTGTGTTCACACTGGTTCCAGTCGAACACGATACAATTTTAGTCTTTTTTAATTCTCAAGGCCAATAATTAGATTCAACGTAGATCCTCTATTTTTCGGGATACATGGACAATTCGATACGCGTTCTACTCCACATTTGCTGCTTTATACAGCGCTTATCACAGTTTTTGCACTGTGTTCACACTGGTTCCAGTCGAACACGATACAATTTTAGTCTTTTTTAATTCTCAAGGCCAATAATTAGATTCAACGTAGATCCTCTATTTTTCGGGATACATGGACAATTCGATACGCGTTCTACTCCACATTTGCTGCTTTATACAGCGCTTATCACAGTTTTTGCACTGTGTTCACACTGGTTCCAGTCGAACACGATACAATTTTAGTCTTTTTTAATTCTCAAGGCCAATAATTAGATTCAACGTAGATCCTCTATTTTTCGGGATACATGGACAATTCGATACGCGTTCTACTCCACATTTGCTGCTTTATACAGCGCTTATCACAGTTTTTGCACTGTGTTCACACTGGTTCCAGTCGAACACGATACAATTTTAGTCTTTTTTAATTCTCAAGGCCAATAATTAGATTCAACGTAGATCCTCTATTTTTCGGGATACATGGACAATTCGATACGCGTTCTACTCCACATTTGCTGCTTTATACAGCGCTTATCACAGTTTTTGCACTGTGTTCACACTGGTTCCAGTCGAACACGATACAATTTTAGTCTTTTTTAATTCTCAAGGCCAATAATTAGATTCAACGTAGATCCTCTATTTTTCGGGATACATGGACAATTCGATACGCGTTCTACTCCACATTTGCTGCTTTATACAGCGCTTATCACAGTTTTTGCACTGTGTTCACACTGGTTCCAGTCGAACACGATACAATTTTAGTCTTTTTTAATTCTCAAGGCCAATAATTAGATTCAACGTAGATCCTCTATTTTTCGGGATACATGGACAATTCGATACGCGTTCTACTCCACATTTGCTGCTTTATACAGCGCTTATCACAGTTTTTGCACTGTGTTCACACTGGTTCCAGTCGAACACGATACAATTTTAGTCTTTTTTAATTCTCAAGGCCAATAATTAGATTCAACGTAGATCCTCTATTTTTCGGGATACATGGACAATTCGATACGCGTTCTACTCCACATTTGCTGCTTTATACAGCGCTTATCACAGTTTTTGCACTGTGTTCACACTGGTTCCAGTCGAACACGATACAATTTTAGTCTTTTTTAATTCTCAAGGCCAATAATTAGATTCAACGTAGATCCTCTATTTTTCGGGATACATGGACAATTCGATACGCGTTCTACTCCACATTTGCTGCTTTATACAGCGCTTATCACAGTTTTTGCACTGTGTTCACACTGGTTCCAGTCGAACACGATACAATTTTAGTCTTTTTTAATTCTCAAGGCCAATAATTAGATTCAACGTAGATCCTCTATTTTTCGGGATACATGGACAATTCGATACGCGTTCTACTCCACATTTGCTGCTTTATACAGCGCTTATCACAGTTTTTGCACTGTGTTCACACTGGTTCCAGTCGAACACGATACAATTTTAGTCTTTTTTAATTCTCAAGGCCAATAATTAGATTCAACGTAGATCCTCTATTTTTCGGGATACATGGACAATTCGATACGCGTTCTACTCCACATTTGCTGCTTTATACAGCGCTTATCACAGTTTTTGCACTGTGTTCACACTGGTTCCAGTCGAACACGATACAATTTTAGTCTTTTTTAATTCTCAAGGCCAATAATTAGATTCAACGTAGATCCTCTATTTTTCGGGATACATGGACAATTCGATACGCGTTCTACTCCACATTTGCTGCTTTATACAGCGCTTATCACAGTTTTTGCACTGTGTTCACACTGGTTCCAGTCGAACACGATACAATTTTAGTCTTTTTTAATTCTCAAGGCCAATAATTAGATTCAACGTAGATCCTCTATTTTTCGGGATACATGGACAATTCGATACGCGTTCTACTCCACATTTGCTGCTTTATACAGCGCTTATCACAGTTTTTGCACTGTGTTCACACTGGTTCCAGTCGAACACGATACAATTTTAGTCTTTTTTAATTCTCAAGGCCAATAATTAGATTCAACGTAGATCCTCTATTTTTCGGGATACATGGACAATTCGATACGCGTTCTACTCCACATTTGCTGCTTTATACAGCGCTTATCACAGTTTTTGCACTGTGTTCACACTGGTTCCAGTCGAACAGCGATACAATTTTAGTCTTTTTAATTCTCAAGGCCAATAATTAGATTCAACGTAGATCCTCTATTTTTCGGGATACATGGACAATTCGATACGCGTTCTACTCCACATTTGCTGCTTTATACAGCGCTTATCACAGTTTTTGCACTGTGTTCACACTGGTTCCAGTCGAACACGATACAATTTTAGTCTTTTTTAATTCTCAAGGCCAATAATTAGATTCAACGTAGATCCTCTATTTTTCGGGATACATGGACAATTCGATACGCGTTCTACTCCACATTTGCTGCTTTATACAGCGCTTATCACAGTTTTTGCACTGTGTTCACACTGGTTCCAGTCGAACACGATACAATTTTAGTCTTTTTTAATTCTCAAGGCCAATAATTAGATTCAACATAGATCCTCTATTTTTCGGGATACATGGACAATTCGATACGCGTTCTACTCCACATTTGCTGCTTTATACAGCGCTTATCACAGTTTTTGCACTGTGTTCACACTGGTTCCAGTCGAACACGATACAATTTTAGTCTTTTTTAATTCTCAAGGCCAATAATTAGATTCAACGTAGATCCTCTATTTTTCGGGATACATGGACAATTCGATACGCGTTCTACTCCACATTTGCTGCTTTATACAGCGCTTATCACAGTTTTTGCACTGTGTTCACACTGGTTCCAGTCGAACACGATACAATTTTAGTCTTTTTTAATTCTCAAGGCCAATAATTAGATTCAACGTAGATCCTCTATTTTTCGGGATACATGGACAATTCGATACGCGTTCTACTCCACATTTGCTGCTTTATACAGCGCTTATCACAGTTTTTGCACTGTGCTCACACTGGTTCCAGTCGAACACGATACAATTTTAGTCTTTTTTAATTCTCAAGGCCAATAATTAGATTCAACGTAGATCCTCTATTTTTCGGGATACATGGACAATTCGATACGCGTTCTACTCCACATTTGCTGCTTTATACAGCGCTTATCACAGTTTTTGCACTGTGTTCACACTGGTTCCAGTCGAATCCGATACAATTTTAGTCTTTTTTAATTCTCAAGGCCAATAATTAAATTCAACGTAGATCCTCTATTTTTCGGGATACATGGACAATTCGATACGCGTTCTACTCCACATTTACTGCTTTATACAGCGCTTATCACAGTTTTTGCACTGTGTTCACACTGGTCCCAGTCGAATCCGATACAATTTTAGTCTTCTTAATTCTCAAGGCCAATAATTAAATTCAACGTAGATCCTCTATTTTTCGGGATACATGGACAATTCGATACGCGTTCTACTCCACATTTGCTGCTCTATACAGCGCTTATCACAGTTTTTGCACTGTGCTCACACTGGTCACAGTCGAAACCGATACAATTTCAGTCTTTTTTAATTCTCAAGGCCAATAATTCAATTCAACGTATCTCCGCTGTTTTTCGGGATACATGGACAATTCGATACCCGTTCGACTCCACATTTGCTGCTTTATACAGCGCATATCATAATGTTTGCGCTGTGTTCACACTGGTTCCAGTCGAACACGATACAATTTTAGTCTTTTTTAATACTCAAGGCCAATAATTAAATTCAACGTAGATCCTCTATTTTTCGGGATACATGGACAATTCGATACGCGTTCTACTCCACATTTGCTGCTTTATACAGCGCATATCAGAATGTTTGCACTGTGTTCACACTGGTCCCAGTCGAATCCGATACAATTTTAGTCTTTTTTAATTCTCAAGGCCAATAATTCAATTCAACGTAGATCCTCTATTTTTCGGGATACATGGACAATTCGATACACGTTCTACTCCACATTTGCTGCTTTATACAGCGCTTATCACAGTTTTTGCACTGTGTTCACACTGGTCCCAGTCGAATCCGATACAATTTTAGTCTTTTTTAATTCTCAAGGCCAATAATTCAATTCAACGTATCTCCGTTGTTTTTCGGGATACATGGACAATTCGATACGAGTTCTACTCCACATTTGCTGCTTTATACAGCGCATATCATAATGTATGCGCTGTGTTCACACTGGTCCCAGTCGAACACGATACAATTTGAGTCTTTTTTAATTCTCAAGGCCATTAATTAAATTCAACGTAGATCCTCCATTTTTCGGGATACATGGACAATTCGATACGCGTTCTACTCCACATTTGCTGCTTTATACAGCGCTTATCAGAGTTTTTGCACTGTGTTCACACTGGTCCCAGTCGAACAGGATACAATTTTAGTCTTTTTTAATTCTCAAGGTCAATAATTAAATTCAACGTAGATCCTCTATTTTTCGGGATACATGGACAATTCGATACGCGTTCTACTCCACATTTGCTGCTTTATACAGCGCTTATCAGAGTTTTTGCACTGTGTTCACACTGGTCCCAGTCGAACAGGATACAATTTTAGTCTTTTTTAATTCTCAAGGCCAATAATTAAATTCAACGTAGATCCTCTATTTTTCGGGATACATGGACAATTCGATACGCGTTCTACTCCACATTTGCTGCTTTATACAGCGCTTATCACAGTTTTTGCACTGTGTTCACACTGGTCCCAGTCGAATCCGATACAATTTTAGTCTTTTTTAATTCTCAAGGCCAATAATTAAATTCAACGTAGATCCTCTATTTTTCGGGATACATGGACAATTCGATACGCGTTCTACTCCACATTTGCTGCTTTATACAGCGCTTATCAGAATTTTTGCACTGCGTTCACACTGGTCCCAGTCGAATCCGATACAATTTTAGTCTTTTTTAATTCTCAAGGCCAATAATTCAATTCAACGTATCTCCGCTGTTTTTCGGGATACATGGACAATTCGATACGCGTTCTACTCCACATTTGCTGCTTTATACAGCGCTTATCACAGTTTTTGCACTGTGTTCACACTGGTCCGAGTCAAATCCGATACAATTTTAGTCTTTTTCAATTCTCAAGGCCAATAATTCAATTCAACGTATCTCCGCTGTTTTTCGGGATACATGGACAATTCGATACGCGTTCTACTCCACATTTGCTGCTTTATACAGCGCATATCAGAATGTTTGCACTGTGTTCACACTGGTCCCAGTCGAATCCGATACAATTTTAGTCTTTTTTAATTCTCAAGGCCAATAATTAAATTCAACGTAGATCCTCTATTTTTCGGGATACATGGACAATTCGATACGCGTTCAACTCCACATTTGCTGCTTTATACAGCGCTTATCACAGTTTTTGCACTGTGTTCACACTGGTCCCAGTCGAATCCGATTCAATTTTAGTCTTTTTTAATTCTCAAGGCCAATAATTAAATTCAACGTAGATCCTCTATTTTTCGGGATACATGGACAATTCGATACGCGTTCTACTCCACATTTGCTGCTTTATACAGCGCATATCAGAATGTTTGCACTGTGTTCACACTGGTCCGAGTCAAATCCGATACAATTTTAGTCTTTTTTAATTCTCAAGGCCAATAATTAAATTCAACGTAGATCCTCTATTTTTCGGGATACATGGACAATTCGATACGCGTTCTACTCCACATTTGCTGCTTTATACAGCGCTTATCAGAATGTTTGCACTGTGTTCACACTGGTCCCTGTCGAATCCGATACAATTTTAGTCTTTTTTAATTCTCAAGGCCAATAATTCAATTCAACGTATCTCTGCTGTTTTTCAGGATACATGGACAATTCGATACGCGTTCTACTCCACATTTGCTGCTTTATACAGCGCATATCATAATGTTTGCGCTGTGTTCACACTGGTTCCAGTCGAACACGATACAATTTTAGTCTTTTTTAATTCTCAAGGCCAATAATTAAATTCAACGTAGATCCTCTATTTTTCGGGATACATGGACAATTCGATACGCGTTCTACTCCACATTTGCTGCTTTATACAGCGCTTATCACAGTTTTTGCACTGTGTTCACACTACCCCAGTCGAATCCGATACAATTTTAGTCTTTTTTAATTCTCAAGGCCAATAATTAAATTCAACGCAGATCCTCTATTTTTCGGGATACATGGACAATTCGATACGCGTTCTACTCCACATTTGCTGCTTTATACAGCGCTTATCACAGTTTTTGCACTGTGTTCACACTGGTCCCAGTCGAACACGATACAATTTTAGTCTTTTTTAATTCTCAAGGCCAACAATTAAATTCAACGCAGATCCTCTATTTTTCGGGATACATGGACAATTCGATACGCGTTCTACTCCACATTTGCTGCTTTATACAGCGCTTATCACAGTTTTTGCACTGTGTTCACACTGGTCCCAGTCGAATCCGATTCAATTTTAGTCTTTTTTAATTCTCAAGGCCAATAATTAAATTCAACGTAGATCCTCTATTTTTCGGGATACATGGACAATTCGATACGCGTTCTACTCCACATTTGCTGCTTTATACAGCGCTTATCACTGTTTTTGCACTGTGTTCACACTGGTCCCAGTCGAATCCGATACAATTTTAGTCTTTTTTAATTCTCAAGGCCAATAATTAAATTCAACGTAGATCCTCTATTTTTCGGGATACATGGACAATTCGATACGCGTTCTACTCCACATTTGCTGCTTTATACAGCGCTTATCAGAATTTTTGCACTGCGTTCACACTGGTCCCAGTCGAATCCGATACAATTTTAGTCTTTTTTAATTCTCAAGGCCAATAATTCAATTCAACGTATCTCCGCTGTTTTTCGGGATACATGGACAATTCGATACGCGTTCTACTCCACATTTGCTGCTTTATACAGCGCTTATCACAGTTTTTGCACTGTGTTCACACTGGTCCGAGTCAAATCCGATACAATTTTAGTCTTTTTCAATTCTCAAGGCCAATAATTCAATTCAACGTATCTCCGCTGTTTTTCGGGATACATGGACAATTCGATACGCGTTCTACTCCACATTTGCTGCTTTATACAGCGCATATCAGAATGTTTGCACTGTGTTCACACTGGTCCCAGTCGAATCCGATACAATTTTAGTCTTTTTTAATTCTCAAGGCCAATAATTAAATTCAACGTAGATCCTCTATTTTTCGGGATACATGGACAATTCGATACGCGTTCTACTCCACATTTGCTGCTTTATACAGCGCTTATCACAGTTTTTGCACTGTGTTCACACTGGTCCCAGTCGAATCCGATTCAATTTTAGTCTTTTTTAATTCTCAAGGCCAATAAATTAAATTCAACGTAGATCCTCTATTTTTCGGGATACATGGACAATTCGATACGCGTTCTACTCCACATTTGCTGCTTTATACAGCGCATATCAGAATGTTTGCACTGTGTTCACACTGGTCCGAGTCAAATCCGATACAATTTTAGTCTTTTTTAATTCTCAAGGCCAATAATTAAATTCAACGTAGATCCTCTATTTTTCGGGATACATGGACAATTCGATACGCGTTCTACTCCACATTTGCTGCTTTATACAGCGCTTATCAGAATGTTTGCACTGTGTTCACACTGGTCCCTGTCGAATCCGATACAATTTTAGTCTTTTTTAATTCTCAAGGCCAATAATTCAATTCAACGTATCTCTGCTGTTTTTCAGGATACATGGACAATTCGATACGCGTTCTACTCCACATTTGCTGCTTTATACAGCGCATGTCATAATGTTTGCGCTGTGTTCACACTGGTTCCAGTCGAACACGATACAATTTTAGTCTTTTTTAATTCTCAAGGCCAATAATTAAATTCAACGTAGATCCTCTATTTTTCGGGATACATGGACAATTCGATACGCGTTCTACTCCACATTTGCTGCTTTATACAGCGCTTATCACAGTTTTTGCACTGTGTTCACACTACCCCAGTCGAATCCGATACAATTTTAGTCTTTTTTAATTCTCAAGGCCAATAATTAAATTCAACGCAGATCCTCTATTTTTCGGGATACATGGACAATTCGATACGCGTTCTACTCCACATTTGCTGCTTTATACAGCGCTTATCACAGTTTTTGCACTGTGTTCACACTGGTCCCAGTCGAACACGATACAATTTTAGTCTTTTTTAATTCTCAAGGCCAACAATTAAATTCAACGCAGATCCTCTATTTTTCGGGATACATGGACAATTCGATACGCGTTCTACTCCACATTTGCTGCTTTATACAGCGCTTATCACAGTTTTTGCACTGTGTTCACACTGGTCCCAGTCGAATCCGATTCAATTTTAGTCTTTTTTAATTCTCAAGGCCAATAATTAAATTCAACGTAGATCCTCTATTTTTCGGGATACATGGACAATTCGATACGCGTTCTACTCCACATTTGCTGCTTTATACAGCGCATATCAGAATGTTTGCACTGTGTTCACACTGGTCCGAGTCAAATCCGATACAATTTTAGTCTTTTTTAATTCTCAAGGCCAATAATTAAATTCAACGTAGATCCTCTATTTTTCGGGATACATGGACAATTCGATACGCGTTCTACTCCACATTTGCTGCTTTATACAGCGATTATCAGAGTTTTTGCACTGCGTTCACACTGGTCCCAGTCGAACACGATACAATTTTAGTCTTTTTTAATTCTCAAGGCCAACAATTAAATTCAACGCAGATCCTCTATTTTTCGGGATACATGGACAATTCGATACGCGTTCTACTCCACATTTGCTGCTTTATACAGCGCTTATCACAGTTTTTGCACTGTGTTCACGCTGGTCCCAGTCGAATCCGATACAATTTTAGTCTTTTTTAATTCTCAAGGTCAATAATTAAATTCAACGTAGATCCTCTATTTTTCGGGATACATGGACAATTCGATACGCGTTCTACTCCACATTTGCTGCTTTATACAGAGCTTATCAGAGTTTTTGCACTGTGTTCACACTGGTCCCAGTCGAATCCGATACAATTTTAGTCTTTTTTAATTCTCAAGGCCAATAATTAAATTCAACGCAGATCCTCTATTTTTCGGGATACATGGACAATTCGATACGCGTTCTACTCCACATTTGCTGCTTTATACAGCGCTTATCACAGTTTTTGCACTGTGTTCACACTGGTCCCAGTCGAGCACGATACAATTTTAGTCTTTTTTAATTCTCAAGGCCAATAATTAAATTCAACGTAGATCCTCTATTTTTCGGGATACATGGACAATTCGATACGCGTTCTACTCCACATTTGCTGCTTTATACAGCGCTTATCACAGTTTTTGCACTGTGTTCACACTGGTCCCAGTCGAATCCGATTCAATTTTAGTCTTTTTTAATTCTCAAGGCCAATAATTAAATTCAACGTAGATCCTCTATTTTTCGGGATACATGGACAATTCGATACGCGTTCTACTCCACATTTGCTGCTTTATACAGCGCTTATCACAGTTTTTGCACTGTGTTCACACTGGTCCCAGTCGAATCCGATACAATTTTAGTCTTTTTTAATTCTCAAGGCCAATAATTCAATTCAACGTATCTCCGCTATTTTTCGGGATACATGGACAATTCGATACGCGTTCTACTCCACATTTGCTGCTTTATACAGCGCTTATCAGAATGTTTGCACTGTGTTCACACTGGTCCCTGTCGAATCCGATACAATTTTAGTCTTTTTTAATTCTCAAGGCCAATAATTCAATTCAACGTATCTCTGCTGTTTTTCAGGATACATGGACAATTCGATACGCGTTCTACTCCACATTTGCTGCTTTATACAGCGCATATCATAATGTTTGCGCTGTGTTCACACTGGTTCCAGTCGAACACGATACAATTTTAGTCTTTTTTAATTCTCAAGGCCAATAATTAAATTCAACGTAGATCCTCTATTTTTCGGGATACATGGACAATTCGATACGCGTTCTACTCCACATTTGCTGCTTTATACAGCGCTTATCACAGTTTTTGCACTGTGTTCACACTACCCCAGTCGAATCCGATACAATTTTAGTCTTTTTTAATTCTCAAGGCCAATAATTAAATTCAACGTAGATCCTCTATTTTTCGGGATACATGGACAATTCGATACGCGTTCTACTCCACATTTGCTGCTTTATACAGCGCTTATCAGAATGTTTGCACTGTGTTCACACTGGTCCCAGTCGAATCCTATTCAATTTTAGTCTTTTTTAATTCTCAAGGCCAATAAGTCAATTCAACTTGTCTCCGCTGTTTTTCGGGATACATGGACAATTCAATACGCGTTCTACTCCACATTTGCTGCTTTATACAGCGCATATCATAATGTTTGCGCTGTGTTCACACTGGTTCCAGTCGAACACGATACAATTTTAGTCTTTTTTACTTCTCAAGGCCAATAATTAAATTCAACGTAGATCCTCTATTTTTCGGGATACATGGACAATTCGATACGCGTTCTACTCCACATTTGCTGCTTTATACAGCGCATATCAGAATGTTTGCACTGTGTTCACACTGGTCCCAGTCGAATCCGATACAATTTTAGTCTTTTTCAATTCTCAAGGCCAATAATTAAATTCAACGTAGATCCTCTATTTTTCGGGATACATGGACAATTCGAAACGCGTTCTACTCCACATTTGCTGCTTTATACAGCGCTTATCACAGTTTTTGCACTGTGTTCGCACTGGTCCCAGTCGAATCCGATACAATTTTAGTCTTTTTTAATTCTCAAGGCCAATAATTAAATTCAACGTAGATCCTCTATTTTTCGGGATACATGGACAATTCGATACGCGTTCTACTCCACATTTGCTGCTTTATACAGCGCATATCAGAATGTTTGCACTGTGTTCACACTGGTCCCAGTCGAATCCGATACAATTTTAGTCTTTTTTAATTCTCAAGGCCAATAATTCAATTCAACGTATCTCCGCTGTTTTTCGGGATACATGGACAATTCAATACGCGTTCTACTCCACATTTGCTGCTTTATACAGCGCTTATCACAGTTTTTGCACTGTGTTCACACTGGTCCCAGTCGAACACGATACAATTTTAGTCTTTTTTAATTCTCAAGGCCAATAATTAAATTCAACGTAGAACCTCTATTTTTCGGGATACATGGACAATTAGATACGCGTTCTACTCCACATTTGCTGCTTTATACAGCGCATATCAGAATGTTTGCACTGTGTTCACACTGGTCCCAGTCGAATCCGATACAATTTTAGTCTTTTTTAATTCTCAAGGCCAATAATTAAATTCAACGTAGATCCTCTATTTTTCGGGATACATGGACAATTCGATACGCGTTCTACTCCACATTTGCTGCTTTATACAGCGCATATCAGAATGTTTGCACTGTGTTCACACTGGTCCCAGTCGAATCCGATACAATTTTAGTCTTTTTTAATTCTCAAGGCCAATAATTAAATTCAACGTAGATCCTCTATTTTTCGGGATACATGGACAATTCGATACGCATTCTACTCCACACTTGCTGCTTTATACAGCGCTTATCACAGTTTTTGCACTGTGTTCACACTGGTCCCAGTCGAATCCGATACAATTTTAGTCTTTTTTAATTCTCAAGGCCAATAATTAAATTCAACGTAGATCCCCTATTTTTCGGGATACATGGACAATTCGATACGCGTTCTACTCCACATTTGCTGCTTTATACAGCGCTTATCACAGTTTTTGCACTGTGTTCACACTGGTCCCAGTCGAACACGATACAATTTTAGTCTTTTTTAATTCTCAAGGCCAATAATTAAATTCAACGTAGATCCTCTATTTTTCGGGATACATGGACAATTCGATACGCGTTCTACTCCACATTTGCTGCTTTATACAGCGCTTATCATAGTTTTTGCACTGTGTTCACGCTGGTCCCAGTCGAATCCGATAAAATTTTAGTCTTTTTTAATTCTCAAGGTCAATAATTAAATTCAACGTAGATCCTCTATTTTTCGGGATACATGGACAATTCGATACGCGTTCTACTCCACATTTGCTGCTTTATACAGCGCATATCAGAATGTTTGCACTGTGTTCACACTGGTCCCAGTCGAATCCGATACAATTTTAGTCTTTTTTAATTCTCAAGGTCAATAATTAAATTCAACGTAGATCCTCTATTTTTCGGGATACATGGACAATTCGATACGCGTTCTACTCCACATTTGCTGCTTTATACAGCGCTTATCATAGTTTTTGCACTGTGTTCACGCTGGTCCCAGTCGAATCCGATAAAATTTTAGTCTTTTTTAATTCTCAAGGTCAATAATTAAATTCAACGTAGATCCTCTATTTTTCGGGATACATGGACAATTCGATACGCGTTCTACTCCACATTTGCTGCTTTATACAGCGCATATCAGAATGTTTGCACTGTGTTCACACTGGTCCCAGTCGAATCCGATACAATTTTAGTCTTTTTTAATTCTCAAGGTCAATAATTAAATTCAACGTAGATCCTCTATTTTTCGGGATACATGGACAATTCGATACGCGTTCTACTCCACATTTGCTGCTTTATACAGCGCTTATCACAGTTTTTGGACTGTGTTCACACTGGTCCCAGTCGAACACGATACAATTTTAGTCTTTTTTAATTCTCAAGGATAATAATTAAATTCAACGTAGATCCTCTATTTTTCGGGATACACGGACAACTCGATACGCGTTCTACTCCACATTTGCTGCTTTATACAGCGCTTATCACAGTTTTTGCACTGTGTTCACACTGGTCCCAGTCGAACACGATACAATTTTAGTCTTTTTTAATTCTCAAGGCCAATAATTAAATTCAACGTAGATCCTCTATTTTTCGGGATACATGGACAATTCGATACGCGTTCTACTCCACATTTGCTGCTTTATACAGCGCTTATCACAGTTTTTGCACTGTGTTCACACTGGTCCCAGTCGAACACGATACAATTTTAATCTTTTTTAATTCTCAAGGCCAATAATTAAATTCAACGTAGATCCTCTATTTTTCGAGATACATGAACAATTCGATACGCGTTCTACTCTACATTTGCTGCTTTATACAGCGCTTATCACAGTTTTTGCACTGTGTTCACAGTGGTCCGAGACAAATCCGATACAATTTTAGTCTTTTTTAATTCTCAAGACCAATAATTCAATTCAACGTATCTCCGCTGTTTTTCGGGATACATGGACAATTCAATACGCGTTCTACTCCACATTTGCTGCTTTATACAGCGCATATCAGAATGTTTGCACTGTGTTCACACTGGTCCCAGTCGAATCCGATACAATTTTAGTCTTTTTTAATTCTCAAGGCCAATAATTAAATTCAACGTAGATCCTCTATTTTTCGGGATACATGGACAATTCGATACGCGTTCTACTCCACATTTGCTGCTTTATACAGCGCTTATCACAGTTTTTGCACTGTGTTCACACTGGTCCCAGTCGAATCCGATACTATTTTAGTCTTTTTTAATTCTCAAGGCCAATAATTAAATTCAACGTATCTCCGCTGTTTTTCGGGATACATGGACAATTCGATACGCGTTCTACTCCACATTTGCTGCTTTATACAGCGCTTATCAGAGTTTTTGCACTGTGTTCACACTGGTCCCAGTCGAATCCTATTCAATTTTAGTCTTTTTTAATTCTCAAGGCCAATAAGTCAATTCAACTTGTCTCCGCTGTTTTTCGGGATACATGGACAATTCAATACGCGTTCTACTCCACATTTGCTGCTTTATACAGCGCATATCATAATGTTTGCGCTGTGTTCACACTGGTTCCAGTCGAACACGATACAATTTTAGTCTTTTTTACTTCTCAAGGCCAATAATTAAATTCAACGTAGATCCTCTATTTTTCGGGATACATGGACAATTCGATACGCGTTCTACTCCACATTTGCTGCTTTATACAGCGCATATCAGAATGTTTGCACTGTGTTCACACTGGTCCCAGTCGAATCCGATACAATTTTAGTCTTTTTTAATTCTCAAGGTCAATAATTAAATTCAACGTAGATCCTCTATTTTTCGGGATACATGGACAATTCGATACGCGTTCTACTCCACATTTGCTGCTTTATACAGCGCTTATCATAGTTTTTGCACTGTGTTCACGCTGGTCCCAGTCGAATCCGATAAAATTTTAGTCTTTTTTAATTCTCAAGGTCAATAATTAAATTCAACGTAGATCCTCTATTTTTCGGGATACATGGACAATTCGATACGCGTTCTACTCCACATTTGCTGCTTTATACAGCGCATATCAGAATGTTTGCACTGTGTTCACACTGGTCCCAGTCGAATCCGATACAATTTTAGTCTTTTTTAATTCTCAAGGTCAATAATTAAATTCAACGTAGATCCTCTATTTTTCGGGATACATGGACAATTCGATACGCGTTCTACTCCACATTTGCTGCTTTATACAGCGCTTATCACAGTTTTTGGACTGTGTTCACACTGGTCCCAGTCGAACACGATACAATTTTAGTCTTTTTTAATTCTCAAGGCCAATAATTAAATTCAACGTAGATCCTCTATTTTTCGGGATACATGGACAATTCGATACGCGTTCTACTCCACATTTGCTGCTTTATACAGCGCTTATCACAGTTTTTGCACTGTGTTCACACTGGTCCCAGTCGAACACGATACAATTTTAATCTTTTTTAATTCTCAAGGCCAATAATTAAATTCAACGTAGATCCTCTATTTTTCGAGATACATGAACAATTCGATACGCGTTCTACTCTACATTTGCTGCTTTATACAGCGCTTATCACAGTTTTTGCACTGTGTTCACAGTGGTCCGAGACAAATCCGATACAATTTTAGTCTTTTTTAATTCTCAAGACCAATAATTCAATTCAACGTATCTCCGCTGTTTTTCGGGATACATGGACAATTCAATACGCGTTCTACTCCACATTTGCTGCTTTATACAGCGCATATCAGAATGTTTGCACTGTGTTCACACTGGTCCCAGTCGAATCCGATACAATTTTAGTCTTTTTTAATTCTCAAGGCCAATAATTAAATTCAACGTAGATCCTCTATTTTTCGGGATACATGGACAATTCGATACGCGTTCTACTCCACATTTGCTGCTTTATACAGCGCTTATCACAGTTTTTGCACTGTGTTCACACTGGTCCCAGTCGAATCCGATACTATTTTAGTCTTTTTTAATTCTCAAGGCCAATAATTAAATTCAACGTATCTCCGCTGTTTTTCGGGATACATGGACAATTCGATACGCGTTCTACTCCACATTTGCTGCTTTATACAGCGCATATCAGAATGTTTGCACTGTGTTCACACTGGTCCCAGTCGAACACGATACAATTTTAGTCTTTTTTACTTCTCAAGGCCAATAATTAAATTCAACGTAGATCCTCTATTTTTCGGGATACATGGACAATTCGATACGCGTTCTACTCCACATTTGCTGCTTTATACAGCGCTTATCAGAGTTTTTGCACTGTGTTCACACTGGTCCCAGTCGAATCCTATTCAATTTTAGTCTTTTTTAATTCTCAAGGCCAATAAGTCAATTCAACTTGTCTCCGCTGTTTTTCGGGATGCATGGACAATTCAATACGCGTTCTACTCCACATTTGCTGCTTTATACAGCGCATATCATAATGTTTGCGCTGTGTTCACACTGGTTCCAGTCGAACACGATACAATTTTAGTCTTTTTTACTTCTCAAGGCCAATAATTAAATTCAACGTAGATCCTCTATTTTTCGGGATACATGGACAATTCGATACGCGTTCTACTCCACATTTGCTGCTTTATACAGCGCATATCAGAATGTTTGCACTGTGTTCACACTGGTCCCAGTCGAATCCGATACAATTTTAGTCTTTTTTAATTCTCAAGGTCAATAATTAAATTCAACGTAGATCCTCTATTTTTCGGGATACATGGACAATTCGATACGCGTTCTACTCCACATTTGCTGCTTTATACAGCGCTTATCATAGTTTTTGCACTGTGTTCACGCTGGTCCCAGTCGAATCCGATAAAATTTTAGTCTTTTTTAATTCTCAAGGTCAATAATTAAATTCAACGTAGATCCTCTATTTTTCGGGATACATGGACAATTCGATACGCGTTCTACTCCACATTTGCTGCTTTATACAGCGCATATCATAATGTTTGCGCTGTGTTCACACTGGTTCCAGTCGAACACGATACAATTTTAGTCTTTTTTACTTCTCAAGGCCAATAATTAAATTCAACGTAGATCCTCTATTTTTCGGGATACATGGACAATTCGAAACGCGTTCTACTCCACATTTGCTGCTTTATACAGCGCTTATCACAGTTTTTGCACTGTGTTCGCACTGGTCCCAGTCGAATCCGATACAATTTTAGTCTTTTTTAATTCTCAAGGCCAATAATTAAATTCAACGTAGATCCTCTATTTTTCGGGATACATGGACAATTCGATGCGCGTTCTACTCCACATTTGCTGCTTTATACAGCGCATATCAGAATGTTTGCACTGTGTTCACACTGGTCCCAGTCGAATCCGATACAATTTTAGTCTTTTTTAATTCTCAAGGCCAATAATTCAATTCAACGTATCTCCGCTGTTTTTCGGGATACATGGACAATTCAATACGCGTTCTACTCCACATTTGCTGCTTTATACAGCGCTTATCACAGTTTTTGCACTGTGTTCACACTGGTCCCAGTCGAACACGATACAATTTTAGTCTTTTTTAATTCTCAAGGCCAATAATTAAATTCAACGTAGAACCTCTATTTTTCGGGATACATGGACAATTAGATACGCGTTCTACTCCACATTTGCTGCTTTATACAGCGCATATCAGAATGTTTGCACTGTGTTCACACTGGTCCCAGTCGAATCCGATACAATTTTAGTCTTTTTTAATTCTCAAGGCCAATAATTAAATTCAACGTAGATCCTCTATTTTTCGGGATACATGGACAATTCGATACGCGTTCTACTCCACATTTGCTGCTTTATACAGCGCATATCAGAATGTTTGCACTGTGTTCACACTGGTCCCAGTCGAATCCGATACAATTTTAGTCTTTTTTAATTCTCAAGGCCAATAATTAAATTCAACGTAGATCCTCTATTTTTCGGGATACATGGACAATTCGATACGCATTCTACTCCACACTTGCTGCTTTATACAGCGCATATCACAGTTTTTGCACTGTGTTCACACTGGTCCCAGTCGAATCCGATACAATTTTAGTCTTTTTTAATTCTCAAGCCAATAATTAAATTCAACGTAGATCCCCTATTTTTCGGGATACATGGACAATTCGATACGCGTTCTACTCCACATTTGCTGCTTTATACAGCGCTTATCACAGTTTTTGCACTGTGTTCACACTGGTCCCAGTCGAACACGATACAATTTTAGTCTTTTTTAATTCTCAAGGCCAATAATTAAATTCAACGTAGATCCTCTATTTTTCGGGATACATGGACAATTCGATACGCGTTCTACTCCACATTTGCTGCTTTATACAGCGCTTATCATAGTTTTTGCACTGTGTTCACGCTGGTCCCAGTCGAATCCGATAAAATTTTAGTCTTTTTTAATTCTCAAGGTCAATAATTAAATTCAACGTAGATCCTCTATTTTTCGGGATACATGGACAATTCGATACGCGTTCTACTCCACATTTGCTGCTTTATACAGCGCATATCAGAATGTTTGCACTGTGTTCACACTGGTCCCAGTCGAATCCGATACAATTTTAGTCTTTTTTAATTCTCAAGGTCAATAATTAAATTCAACGTAGATCCTCTATTTTTCGGGATACATGGACAATTCGATACGCGTTCTACTCCACATTTGCTGCTTTATACAGCGCTTCTCACAGTTTTTGGACTGTGTTCACACTGGTCCCAGTCGAACACGATACAATTTTAGTCTTTTTTAATTCTCAAGGATAATAATTAAATTCAACGTAGATCCTCTATTTTTCGGGATACACGGACAACTCGATACGCGTTCTACTCCACATTTGCTGCTTTATACAGCGCTTATCACAGTTTTTGCACTGTGTTCACACTGGTCCCAGTCGAACACGATACAATTTTAGTCTTTTTTAATTCTCAAGGCCAATAATTAAATTCAACGTAGATCCTCTATTTTTCGGGATACATGGACAATTCGATACGCGTTCTACTCCACATTTGCTGCTTTATACAGCGC
The DNA here is from genome assembly GCF_040668555.2 of Bombus flavifrons. NCBI lineage: Eukaryota > Metazoa > Arthropoda > Insecta > Hymenoptera > Apidae > Bombus > Bombus flavifrons. Next base: position 36,173 of record NW_027184911.1, read on the forward strand.
TTATCACAGTTTTTGCACTGTGTTCACAGTGGTCCGAGACAAATCCGATACAATTTTAGTCTTTTTTAATTCTCAAGGCCAATAATTCAATTCAACGTATCTCCGCTGTTTTTCGGGATACATGGACAATTCAATACGCGTTCTACTCCACATTTGCTGCTTTATACAGCGCATATCAGAATGTTTGCACTGTGTTCACACTGGTCCCAGTCGAATCCGATACAATTTTAGTCTTTTTTAATTCTCAAGGCCAATAATTAAATTCAACGTAGATCCTCTATTTTTCGGGATACATGGACAATTCGATACGCGTTCTACTCCACATTTGCTGCTTTATACAGCGCTTATCACAGTTTTTGCACTGTGTTCACACTGGTCCCAGTCGAATCCGATACAATTTTAGTCTTTTTTAATTCTCAAGGCCAATAATTAAATTCAACGTAGATCCTCTATTTTTCGGGATACATGGACAATTCGATACGCGTTCTACTCCACATTTGCTGCTTTATACAGCGCTTATCACAGTTTTTGCACTGTGTTCACACTGGTCCCAGTCGAATCCGATACAATTTTAGTCTTTTTTAATTCTCAAGGCCAATAATTCAATTCAACGTAGATCCTCTATTTTTCGGGATACATGGACAATTCGATACGCGTTCTACTCCACATTTGCTGCTTTCTACAGGGCATATCAGAATGTTTGCACTGTGTTCCCACTGGTCGAAGTCGAATCCGATACAGTTTTAGTTTTTTTTAATTCTCAAGGCCAATAATTCAATTCATCGTATCTCCGCTGTTCTTCGGGTTACATGGACAATTCGATACGCGTTCTACACCACATTTGCTGCTTTATACAGCGCACATGAGAATGTTTGCACTGTGTTCCCACTGGTCGAAGTCGAATCCGATACAATTGTAGTTTTTTGTAATTCTCAAGGCCAATAATTCAATTCATCGTAACTCCGTTGCTCTTCGGGTTCCATGGACAATTCGATACGCGTTCTACACCACATTTGCTGCTTTATACAGGGCATATGATAATGTTTGCACTGTGTTCACACTGGTCCCAGTCGAATGCGAAACAATTTTAGTTTTTTTTTAATCTCAAGGCCATTAATTCAATTCAACGTATCTCAGCTGTTTTTCGGGATACATGGACAATTCGTTACGCGTTCTATTCCACATTTGCTGCTTTATACAGCGAATACCAGAATGTTTGCACTGTGTTCACACTGGTCCCAGTCGAATCCGATAGAATTTTAGTCTTTTTTAATTCTCAAGGCCAATAATTAAATTCAACGTAGATCCTCTATTTTTCGGGATACATGGACAATTCGATACGCGTTCTACTCCACATTTGCTGCTTTATACAGCGCATATTATAATGTTTGCGCTGTGTTCACACTGGTTCCAGTCGAACACGATACAATTTTAGTCTTTTTTAATTCTCAAGTCCAATAATTAAATTCAACGTATCTCCGCTGTTTTTCGGGATAAATGGACAATTCGATACGCGTTCTACTCCACATTTGCTGCTTTATACAGCGATTATCAGAGTTTTTGCACTGCGTTCACACTGGTCCCAGTCGAATCCGATACAATTTTAGTCTTTTTTAATTCTCAAGGCCAATAATTAAATTCAACGTAGATCCTCTATTTTTCGGGATACATGGACAATTCGATACGCGTTCTACTCCACATTTGCTGCTTTATACAGCGCTTATCACAGTTTTTGCACTGTGTTCACACTGGTCCGAGTCAAATCCGATACAATTTTAGTCTTTTTTAATTCTCAAGGCCATTAATTCAATTCAACGTATCTCCGCTGTTTTTCGGGATACATGGACAATTCGATACGCGTTCTACTCCACATTTGCTGCTTTATACAGCGATTATCAGAGTTTTTGCACTGCGTTCACACTGGTCCCAGTCGAATCCGATACAATTTTAGTCTTTTTTAATTCTCAATGCCAATAATTAAATTCAACGTAGATCCTCTATTTTTCGGGATACATGGACAATTCGATACGCGTTCTACTCCACATTTGCTGCTTTATACAGCGCTTATCACAGTTTTTGCACTGTGTTCACACTGGTCCCAGTCGAACACGATACAATTTTAGTCTTTTTTAATTCTCAAGGCCAATAATTAAATTCAGCGTAGATCCTCTATTTTTCGGGATACATGGACAATTCGATACGCGTTCTACTCCACATTTGCTGCTTTATACAGCGCTTATCACAGTTTTTGCACTGTGTTCACACTGGTCCCAGTCGAACACGATACAATTTTAGTCTTTTTTAATTCTCAAGGCCAATAATTAAATTCAGCGTAGATCCTCTATTTTTCGGGATACATGGACAATTCGATACGCGTTCTACTCCACATTTGCTGCTTTATACAGCGCTTATCACAGTTTTTGCACTGTGTTCACACTGGTCCCAGTCGAACACGATACAATTTTAGTCTTTTTTAATTCTCAAGGCCAATAATTAAATTCAATGTAGATCCTCTATTTTTCGGGATACATGGACAATTCGATACGCGTTCTACTCCACATTTGCTGCTTTATACAGCGCTTATCACAGTTTTTGCACTGTGTTCACACTGGTCCCAGTCGAATCCGATACAATTTTAGTCTTTTTTAATTCTCAAGGCCAATAATTAAATTCAACGTAGATCCTCTATTTTTCGGGATACATGGACAATTCGATACGCGTTCTACTCCACATTTGCTGCTTTATACAGCGCATATCAGAATGTTTGCACTGTGTTCACACTGGTCCCAGTCGAATCCGATACAATTTTAGTCTTTTTTAATTCTCAAGGCCAATAATTAAATTCAACGTAGATCCTTTATTTTTCGGGATACATGGACAATTCGATACGCGTTCTACTCCACATTTACTGCTTTATACAGCGCTTATCACAGTTTTTGCACTGTGTTCACACTGGTCCCAGTCGAACACGATACAATTTTAGTCTTTTTTAATTCTCAAGGCCATTAATTAAATTCAACGTATCTCCGCTGTTTTTCGGGATACATGGACAATTCGATACGCGTTCTACTCCACATTTGCTGCTTTATACAGCGCTTATCACAGTTTTTGCACTGTGTTCACACTGGTCCGAGTCAAATCCGATACAATTTTAGTCTTTTTTAATTCTCAAGGCCATTAATTCAATTCAACGTATCTCCGCTGTTTTTCGGGATACATGGACAATTCGATACGCGTTCTACTCCACATTTGCTGCTTTATACAGCGATTATCAGAGTTTTTGCACTGCGTTCACACTGTTCCCAGTCGAATCCGATACAATTTTAGTCTTTTTTAATTCTCAAGGCCAATAATTAAATTCAACGTAGATCCTCTATTTTTCGGGATACATGGACAATTCGATACGCGTTCTACTCCACATTTGCTGCTTTATACAGCGCTTATCACAGTTTTTGCACTGTGTTCACACTGGTCCCAGTCGAACACGATACAATTTTAGTCTTTTTTAATTCTCAAGGCCAATAATTAAATTCAGCGTAGATCCTCTATTTTTCGGGATACATGGACAATTCTATACGCGTTCTACTCCACATTTGCTGCTTTATACAGCGCTTATCAGAATGTTTGCACTGTGTGCACACTGGTCCCAGTCGAATCCGATACAATTTTAGTCTTTTTTAATTCTCAAGGCCAATAATTAAATTCAACGTAGATCCTTTATTTTTCGGGATACATGGACAATTCGATACGCGTTCTACTCCACATTTACTGCTTTATACAGCGCTTATCACAGTTTTTGCACTGTGTTCACACTGGTCCCAGTCGAATCCGATACAATTTTAGTCTTTTTTAATTCTCAAGGCCAATAATTAAATTCAACGTAGATCCTCTATTTTTCGGGATACATGGACAATTCGATACGCGTTCTACTCCACATTTGCTGCTTTATACATCGCATATCATAATGTTTGCGCTGTGTTCACACTGGTTCCAGTCGAACACGATACAATTTTAGTCTTTTTTAATTCTCAAGGCCAATAATTAAATTCAACGTATCTCCGCTGTTTTTCGGGATACATGGACAACTCGATACGCGTTCTACTCCACATTTGCTGCTTTATACAGCGCATATCAGAATGTTTGCACTGTGTTCACACTGGTCCCAGTCGAATCCGATACAATTTTAGTCTTTTTTAATTCTCAAGGCCAATAATTCAATTCAACGTATCTCCGCTGTTTTTCGGGATACATGGACAATTCAATACGCGTTCTACTCCACATTTGCTGCTTTATACAGCGCATATCATAATGTTTGCGCTGTGTTCACACTGGTTAGAGTCGAACACGATACAATTTTAGTCTTTTTTAATTCTCAAGGCCAATAATTAAATTCAACGTAGATCCTCTATTTTTCGGGATACATGGACAATTCGATACGCGTACTACTCCACATTTGCTGCTTTATACAGCGCTTATCAGAGTTTTTGCACTGTGTTCACACTGGTTCCAGTCGAACACGATACAATTTTAGTCTTTTTCATTTCTCAAGGCCAATAATTAAATTCAACGTAGATCCTCTATTTTTCGGGATACATGGACAATCCAATACGCGTTCTACTCCACATTTGCTGCTTTATACAGCGCGTATCATAATGTTTGCGCTGTGTTCACACTGGTTCCAATCGAACACGATAAAATTTTAGTCTTTTTTAATTCTCAAGGCCAATAATTCAATTCAACGTATCTCCGCTGTTTTTCGGGATACATGGACAATTCGATACGCGTTCTACTCCACATTTGCTGCTTTATACAGCGCTTATCACAGTTTTTGCACTGTGTTCACACTGGTTCCAGTCGAACACGATACAATTTTAGTCTTTTTTAATTCTCAAGGCCAATAATTAGATTCAACGTAGATTCTCTATTTTTCGGGATACATGGACAATTCGATACGCGTTCTACTCCACATTTGCTGCTTTATACAGCGCTTATCACAGTTCTTGCACTGTGTTCACACTGGTTCCAGTCGAACACGATACAATTTTAGTCTTTTTTAATTCTCAAGGCCAATAATTAGATTCAACGTAGATCCTCTATTTTTCGGGATACATGGACAATTCGATACGCGTTCTACTCCACATTTGCTGCTTTATACAGCGCTTATCACAGTTTTTGCACTGTGTTCACACTGGTTCCAGTCGAACACGATACAATTTTAGTCTTTTTTAATTCTCAAGGCCAATAATTAGATTCAACGTAGATCCTCTATTTTTCGGGATACATGGACAATTCGATACGCGTTCTACTCCACATTTGCTGCTTTATACAGCGCTTATCACAGTTTTTGCACTGTGTTCACACTGGTTCCAGTCGAACACGATACAATTTTAGTCTTTTTTAATTCTCAAGGCCAATAATTAGATTCAACGTAGATCCTCTATTTTTCGGGATACATGGACAATTCGATACGCGTTCTACTCCACATTTGCTGCTTTATACAGCGCTTATCACAGTTTTTGCACTGTGTTCACACTGGTTCCAGTCGAACACGATACAATTTTAGTCTTTTTTAATTCTCAAGGCCAATAATTAGATTCAACGTAGATCCTCTATTTTTCGGGATACATGGACAATTCGATACGCGTTCTACTCCACATTTGCTGCTTTATACAGCGCTTATCACAGTTTTTGCACTGTGTTCACACTGGTTCCAGTCGAACACGATACAATTTTAGTCTTTTTTAATTCTCAAGGCCAATAATTAGATTCAACGTAGATCCTCTATTTTTCGGGATACATGGACAATTCGATACGCGTTCTACTCCACATTTGCTGCTTTATACAGCGCTTATCACAGTTCTTGCACTGTGTTCACACTGGTCCCAGTCAAATCCGATACAATTTTAGTCTTTTTTAATTCTCAAGGTCAATAATTAAATTCAACGTTGATCCTCTATTTTTCGGGATACATGGACAATTCGATACGCGTTCTACTCCACATTTGCTGCTTTATACAGCGCTTATCACAGTTTTTGCACTGTGTTCACACTGGTCCCAGTCGAACACGATACAATTTTAGTCTTTTTCAATTCTCAAGGCCAATAATTAAATTCAACGTAGATCCTCTATTTTTCGGGATACATGGACAATTCGATACGCGTTCTACTCCACATTTGCTGCTTTATACAGCGCTTATCACAGTTTTTGCACTGTGTTCACACTGGTCCCAGTCGAACACGATACAATTTTAGTCTTTTTTAATTCTCATGGCCAAAAATTAAATTCAACGTAGATCCTCTATTTTTCGGGATACATGGACAATTCGATACGCGTTCTACTCCACATTTGCTGCTTTATACAGCGCATATCAGAATGTTTGCACTGTGTTCACACTGGTCCGAGTCAAATCCGATACAATTTTAGTCTTTTTTAATTCTCAAGGCCATTAATTCAATTCAACGTATCTCCGCTGTTTTTCGGGATACATGGACAATTCGATACGCGTTCTACTCCACATTTGCTGCTTTATACAGCGATTATCAGAGTTTTTGCACTGCGTTCACACTGGTTCCAGTCGAACACGATACAATTTTAGTCTTTTTTAATTCTCAAGGCCAATAATTAAATTCAACGTAGATCCTCTATTTTTCGGGATACATGGACAATTCGATACGCGTTCTACTCCACATTTGCTGCTTTATACAGCGCTTATCACAGTTTTTGCACTGTGTTCACACTGGTCCCAGTCGAATCCGATACAATTTTAGTCTTTTTTAATTCTCAAGGCCAATAATTAAATTCAACGTAGATCCTCTATTTTTCGGGATACATGGACAATTCGATACGCGTTCTACTCCACATTTGCTGCTTTATACAGCGCATATCAGAATGTTTGCACTGTGTTCACACTGGTCCCAGTCGAATCCGATACAATTTTAGTCTTTTTTAATTCTCAAGGCCAATAATTAAATTCAACGTAGATCCTCTATTTTTCGGGATACATGGACAATTCAATACGCGTTCTACCCCACATTTGCTGCTTTATACAGCGCTTATCACAGTTCTTGCACTGTGTTCACACTGGTCCCAGTCGAATCCGATACAATTTTAGTCTTTTTTAATTCTCAAGGTCAATAATTAAATTCAACGTAGATCCTCTATTTTTCGGGATACATGGACAATTCGATACGCGTTCTACTCCACATTTGCTGCTTTATACAGCGCTTATCACAGTTTTTGCACTGTGTTCACACTGGTCCCAGTCGAACACGATACAATTTTAGTCTTTTTCAATTCTCAAGGCCAATAATTAAATTCAACGTAGATCCTCTATTTTTCGGGATACATGGACAATTCGATACGCGTTCTACTCCACATTTGCTGCTTTATACAGCGCATATCAGAATGTTTGCACTGTGTTCACACTGGTCCGAGTCAAATCCGATACAATTTTAGTCTTTTTTAATTCTCAAGAACATTAATTCAATTCAATGTATCTCCGCTGTTTTTCGGGATACATGGACAATTCGATACGCGTTCTACTCCACATTTGCTGCTTTATACAGCGATTATCAGAGTTTTTGCACTGCGTTCACACTGGTTCCAGTCGAACACGATACAATTTTAGTCTTTTTTAATTCTCAAGGCCAATAATTAAATTCAACGTAGATCCTCTATTTTTCGGGATACATGGACAATTCGATACGCGTTCTACTCCACATTTGCTGCTTTATACAGCGCTTATCACAGTTTTTGCACTGTGTTCACACTGGTCCCAGTCGAATCCGATACAATTTTAGTCTTTTTTAATTCTCAAGGCCAATAATTAAATTCAACATAGATCCTCTATTTTTCGGGATACATGGACAATTCGATACGCGTTCTACTCCACATTTGCTGCTTTATACAGCGCTTATCAGAGTTTTTGCACTGTGTTCACACTGGTCTCAGTCGAATCCGATACAATTTTAGTCTTTTTTAATTCTCAAGGCCAATAATTAAATTCAACGTAGATCCTCTATTTTTCGGGATACATGGACAATTCGATACGCGTTCTACTCCACATTTGCTGCTTTATACATCGCATATCATAATGTTTGCGCTGTGTTCACACTGGTTCCAGTCGAACACGATACAATTTTAGTCTTTTTTAATTCTCAAGGCCAATAATTAAATTCAACGTATCTCCGCTGTTTTTCGGGATACATGGACAACTCGATACGCGTTCTACTCCACATTTGCTGCTTTATACAGCGCATATCAGAATGTTTGCACTGTGTTCACACTGGTCCCAGTCGAATCCGATACAATTTTAGTCTTTTTTAATTCTCAAGGCCAATAATTCAATTCAACGTATCTCCGCTGTTTTTCGGGATACATGGACAATTCAATACGCGTTCTACTCCACATTTGCTGCTTTATACAGCGCATATCATAATGTTTGCGCTGTGTTCACACTGGTTAGAGTCGAACACGATACAATTTTAGTCTTTTTTAATTCTCAAGGCCAATAATTAAATTCAACGTAGATCCTCTATTTTTCGGGATACATGGACAATTCGATACGCGTACTACTCCACATTTGCTGCTTTATACAGCGCTTATCAGAGTTTTTGCACTGTGTTCACACTGGTTCCAGTCGAACACGATACAATTTTAGTCTTTTTCATTTCTCAAGGCCAATAATTAAATTCAACGTAGATCCTCTATTTTTCGGGATACATGGACAATCCAATACGCGTTCTACTCCACATTTGCTGCTTTATACAGCGCGTATCATAATGTTTGCGCTGTGTTCACACTGGTTCCAATCGAACACGATAAAATTTTAGTCTTTTTTAATTCTCAAGGCCAATAATTCAATTCAACGTATCTCCGCTGTTTTTCGGGATACATGGACAATTCGATACGCGTTCTACTCCACATTTGCTGCTTTATACAGCGCTTATCACAGTTTTTGCACTGTGTTCACACTGGTTCCAGTCGAACACGATACAATTTTAGTCTTTTTTAATTCTCAAGGCCAATAATTAGATTCAACGTAGATTCTCTATTTTTCGGGATACATGGACAATTCGATACGCGTTCTACTCCACATTTGCTGCTTTATACAGCGCTTATCACAGTTCTTGCACTGTGTTCACACTGGTTCCAGTCGAACACGATACAATTTTAGTCTTTTTTAATTCTCAAGGCCAATAATTAGATTCAACGTAGATCCTCTATTTTTCGGGATACATGGACAATTCGATACGCGTTCTACTCCACATTTGCTGCTTTATACAGCGCTTATCACAGTTTTTGCACTGTGTTCACACTGGTTCCAGTCGAACACGATACAATTTTAGTCTTTTTTAATTCTCAAGGCCAATAATTAGATTCAACGTAGATCCTCTATTTTTCGGGATACATGGACAATTCGATACGCGTTCTACTCCACATTTGCTGCTTTATACAGCGCTTATCACAGTTTTTGCACTGTGTTCACACTGGTTCCAGTCGAACACGATACAATTTTAGTCTTTTTTAATTCTCAAGGCCAATAATTAGATTCAACGTAGATCCTCTATTTTTCGGGATACATGGACAATTCGATACGCGTTCTACTCCACATTTGCTGCTTTATACAGCGCTTATCACAGTTTTTGCACTGTGTTCACACTGGTTCCAGTCGAACACGATACAATTTTAGTCTTTTTTAATTCTCAAGGCCAATAATTAGATTCAACGTAGATCCTCTATTTTTCGGGATACATGGACAATTCGATACGCGTTCTACTCCACATTTGCTGCTTTATACAGCGCTTATCACAGTTTTTGCACTGTGTTCACACTGGTTCCAGTCGAACACGATACAATTTTAGTCTTTTTTAATTCTCAAGGCCAATAATTAGATTCAACGTAGATCCTCTATTTTTCGGGATACATGGACAATTCGATACGCGTTCTACTCCACATTTGCTGCTTTATACAGCGCTTATCACAGTTCTTGCACTGTGTTCACACTGGTCCCAGTCAAATCCGATACAATTTTAGTCTTTTTTAATTCTCAAGGTCAATAATTAAATTCAACGTTGATCCTCTATTTTTCGGGATACATGGACAATTCGATACGCGTTCTACTCCACATTTGCTGCTTTATACAGCGCTTATCACAGTTTTTGCACTGTGTTCACACTGGTCCCAGTCGAACACGATACAATTTTAGTCTTTTTCAATTCTCAAGGCCAATAATTAAATTCAACGTAGATCCTCTATTTTTCGGGATACATGGACAATTCGATACGCGTTCTACTCCACATTTGCTGCTTTATACAGCGCTTATCACAGTTTTTGCACTGTGTTCACACTGGTCCCAGTCGAACACGATACAATTTTAGTCTTTTTTAATTCTCATGGCCAAAAATTAAATTCAACGTAGATCCTCTATTTTTCGGGATACATGGACAATTCGATACGCGTTCTACTCCACATTTGCTGCTTTATACAGCGCATATCAGAATGTTTGCACTGTGTTCACACTGGTCCGAGTCAAATCCGATACAATTTTAGTCTTTTTTAATTCTCAAGGCCATTAATTCAATTCAACGTATCTCCGCTGTTTTTCGGGATACATGGACAATTCGATACGCGTTCTACTCCACATTTGCTGCTTTATACAGCGATTATCAGAGTTTTTGCACTGCGTTCACACTGGTTCCAGTCGAACACGATACAATTTTAGTCTTTTTTAATTCTCAAGGCCAATAATTAAATTCAACGTAGATCCTCTATTTTTCGGGATACATGGACAATTCGATACGCGTTCTACTCCACATTTGCTGCTTTATACAGCGCTTATCACAGTTTTTGCACTGTGTTCACACTGGTCCCAGTCGAATCCGATACAATTTTAGTCTTTTTTAATTCTCAAGGCCAATAATTAAATTCAACGTAGATCCTCTATTTTTCGGGATACATGGACAATTCGATACGCGTTCTACTCCACATTTGCTGCTTTATACAGCGCATATCAGAATGTTTGCACTGTGTTCACACTGGTCCCAGTCGAATCCGATACAATTTTAGTCTTTTTTAATTCTCAAGGCCAATAATTAAATTCAACGTAGATCCTCTATTTTTCGGGATACATGGACAATTCGATACGCGTTCTACTCCACATTTGCTGCTTTATACAGCGCATATCATAATGTTTGCGCTGTGTTCACACTGGTTCCAGTCGAACACGATACAATTTTAGTCTTTTTTAATTCTCAAGGCCAATAATTAAATTCAACGTAGATCCTCTATTTTTCGGGATACATGGACAATTCGATACGCGTTCTACTCCACATTTGCTGCTTTATACAGCGCATATCATAATGTTTGCGCTGTGTTCACACTGTTTCCAGTTGAACACGATACAATTTTAGTCTTTTTTAATTCTCAAGGCCAATAATTAAATTCAACGTAGATCCTCTATTTTTCGGGATACATGGACAATTCGATACGCGTTCTACTCCACATTTGCTGCTTTATACAGCGCTTATCACAGTTTTTGCACTGTGTTCACACTGGTCCCAGTCGAACACGATACAATTTTAGTCTTTTTTAATTCTCAAGGCCAATAATTAAATTCAACGTAGATCCTCTATTTTTCGGGATACATGGACAATTCGATACGCGTTCTACTCCACATTTGCTGCTTTATACAGCGCATATCAGAATGTTTGCACTGTTTTCACACTGGTCCCAGTCGAACACGATACAATTTTAGTCTTTTTTAATTCTCAAGGCCAATAATTAAATTCAACGTAGATCCTCTATTTTTCGGGATACATGAACAATTCGATACGCGTTCTACTCCACATTTGCTGCTTTATACAGCGCTTATCACAGTTTTTGCACTGTGTTCACAGTGGTCCGAGACAAATCCGATACAATTTTAGTCTTTTTTAATTCTCAAGGCCAATAATTAAATTCAACGTAGATCCTCTATTTTTCGGGATACATGGACAATTCGATGCGCGTTCTACTCCACATTTGCTGCTTTATACAGCGCATATCATAATGTTTGCGCTGTGTTCACACTGGTTCCAGTTGAACACGACACAATTTTAGTCTTTTTTAATTCTCAAGGCCAATAATTAAATTCAACGTAGATCCTCTATTTTTCGGGATACATGAACAATTCGATACGCGTTCTACTCCACATTTGCTGCTTTATACAGCACTTATCACAGTTTTTGCACTGTGTTCACACTGGTCCCAGTCGAATCCGATACAGTTTTAGTCTTTTTTAATTCTCAAGGCCAATAATTCAATTCAACGTATCTCCGCTGTTTTTCGGGATACATGGACAATTCGATACGCGTTCTACTCCACATTTGCTGCTTTATACAGCGCATATCAGAATGTTTGCACTGTGTTTACACTGGTCCCTGTCGAATCCGATACAATTTTAGTCTTTTTTAATTCTCAAGGCCAATAATTCAATTCAACGTATCTCCGCTGTTTTTCGGGATACATGGACCATTCAATACGCGTTCTACTCCACATTTGTTGCTTTGTGCAGCGCATATCATAATGTTTGCGCTGTGTTCACACTGGTTCCAGTCGATCACGATACAATTTTAGTCTTTTTTAATTCTCAAGGCCAATAATTAAATTCAACGTAGATCCTCTATTTTTCGGGATACATGGACAATTCGATACGCGTACTACTCCACATTTGCTGCTTTATACAGCGCTTATCAGAATTTTTGCACTGTGTTCACACTGGTCCCAGTTGAATCCGATACAGTTTTAGTCTTTTTTAATTCTCAAGGCCAATAATTAAATTCAACGTAGATCCTCTATTTTTCGGGATACATGAACAATTCGATACGCGTTCTACTCCACATTTGCTGCATTATACAGCGCTTATCACAGTTTTTGCACTGTGTTCACAGTGGTCCGAGACAAATCCGATACAATTTTAGTCATTTTTAATTCTCAAGGCCAATAATTAAATTCAACGTAGATCCTCTATTTTTCGGGATACAGGGACCATTCAATACGCGTTCTACTCCACATTTGTTGCTTTGTGCAGCGCATATCATAATGTTTGCACTGTGTTCACACTGGTCCCAGTCGAATCCGATACAATTTTAGTCTTTTTTAATTCTCAAGGACAATAATTAAATTCAACGTAGATCCTCTATTTTTCGGGATACATGGACAATTCGATACGCATTCTACTCCACATTTGCTGCTTTATACAGCGCTTATCACAGTTTTTGCACTGTGTTCACACTGGTCCCAGTCGAACACGATACAATTTTAGTCTTTTTTAATTCTCAAGGCCAATAATTAAATTCAACGTAGATCCTCTATTTTTCGGGATACATGGACAATTCGATACGCGTTCTACTACACATTTGCTGCTTTATACAGCGCATATCATAATGTTTGCGCTGTGTTCACACTGGTTCCAGTCGAACACGATACAATCTTAGTCTTTTTTAATTCTCAAGGCCAATAATTAAATTCAACGTAGATCCTCTATTTTTCGGGATACATGGACAATTCGATACGCGTTCTACTCCACATTTGCTGCTTTATACAGCGCTTATCACACTTTTTGCACTGTGTTCACACTGGTTCCAGTCGAATCCGATAAAATTTTAGTCTTTTTTAATTCTCAAGGCCAATAATTAAATTCAACGTAGATCCTCTATTTTTCGGGATACATGGACAATTCGATACGCGTTCTACTCCACATTTTTCTGCTTTATACAGCGCTTATCACAGTTTTTGCACTGTGTTCACACTGGTCCCAGTCGAAAACGATACAATTTTAGTCTTTTTTAATTCTCAAGGCCAATAATTAAATTCAACGTAGATCCTCTATTTTTCGGGATACATGGACAATTCGATACGCGTTCTACTCCACATTTGCTGCTTTATACAGCGCATATCATAATGTTTGCGCTGTGTTCACACTGGTTCCAGTCGAACACAATACAATTTTAGTCTTTTTTAATTCTCAAGGCCAATAATTAAATTCAACGTAGATCCTCTATTTTTCGGGATACATGGACAATTCGATACGCGTTCTACTCCACATTTGCTGCTTTATACAGCGCTTATCACAGTTTTTGCATTGTGTTCACACTGGTCCCAGTCGAACACGATACAATTTTAGTCTTTTTTAATTCTCAAGGCCAATAATTAAATTCAACGTAGATCCTCTATTTTTCGGGATACATGGACAATTCGATACGCGTTCTACTCCACATTTGCTGCTTTATACAGCGCTTATCACAGTTTTTGCACTGTGTTCACACTGGTCCCAGTCGAATCCGATACAATTTTAGTCTTTTTTAATTCTCAAGGCCAATAATTAAATTCAACGTAGATCCTCTATTTTTCGGGATACATGAACAATTCGATACGCGTTCTACTCCACATTTGCTGCTTTATACAGCGCTTATCACAGTTTTTGCACCGTGTTCACAGTGGTCCGAGACAAATCCGATACAATTTTAGTCTTTTTTAATTCTCAAGGCCAATAATTAAATTCAACGTAGATCCTCTATTTTTCGGGATACATGGACAATTCGATACGCGTTCTACTCCACATTTGCTGCTTTATACAGCGCATATCAGAATGTTTGCACTGTGTTCACACTGGTCCGAGTCAAGTCCGATACAATTTTAGTCTTTTTTAATTCTCAAGGCCAATAATTAAATTCAACGTAGATCCTCTATTTTTCGGGATACATGGACAATTCGATACGCGTTCTACTCCACATTTGCTGCTTTATACAGCGCTTATCACAGTTTTTGCACTGTGTTCACACTGGTTCCAGTCGAACACGATACAATTTTAGTCTTTTTTAATTCTCAAGGCCAATAATAAGATTCAACGTAGATCCTCTATTTTTCGGGATACATGGACAATTCGATACGCGTTCTACTCCACATTTGCTGCTTTATACAGCGCTTATCACAGTTTTTGCACTGTGTTCACACTGGTTCCAGTCGAACACGATACAATTTTAGTCTTTTTTAATTCTCAAGGCCAATAATTAGATTCAACGTAGATCCTCTATTTTTCGGGATACATGGACAATTCGATACGCGTTCTACTCCACATTTGCTGCTTTATACAGCGCATATCAGAATGTTTGCACTGTGTTCACACTGGTCCCAGTCGAATCCGATACAATTTTAGTCTTTTTTAATTCTCAAGGCCAATAATTAAATTCAACGTAGATCCTCTATTTTTCGGGATACATGGACAATTCAATACGCGTTCTACTCCACATTTGCTGCTTTATACAGCGCTTATCACAGTTCTTGCACTGTGTTCACACTGGTCCCAGTCGAATCCGATACAATTTTAGTCTATTTTAATTCTCAAGGTCAATAATTAAATTCAACGTAGATCCTCTATTTTTCGGGATACATGGACAATTCGATACGCATTCTACTCCACATTTGCTGCTTTATACAGCGCTTATCACAGTTTTTGCACTGTGTTCACACTGGTCCCAGTCGAATCCGATACAATTTTAGTCTTTTTTAATTCTCAAGGACAATAATTAAATTCAACGTAGATCCTCTATTTTTCGGGATACATGGACAATTCGATACGCATTCTACTCCACATTTGCTGCTTTATACAGCGCTTATCACAGTTTTTGCACTGTGTTCACACTGGTCCCAGTCGAACACGATACAATTTTAGTCTTTTTTAATTCTCAAGGCCAATAATTAAATTCAACGTAGATCCTCTATTTTTCGGGATACATGGACAATTCGATACGCGTTCTACTACACATTTGCTGCTTTATACAGCGCATATCATAATGTTTGCGCTGTGTTCACACTGGTTCCAGTCGAACACGATACAATCTTAGTCTTTTTTAATTCTCAAGGCCAATAATTAAATTCAACGTAGATCCTCTATTTTTCGGGATACATGGACAATTCGATACGCGTTCTACTCCACATTTGCTGCTTTATACAGCGCTTATCACACTTTTTGCACTGTGTTCACACTGGTTCCAGTCGAATCCGATAAAATTTTAGTCTTTTTTAATTCTCAAGGCCAATAATTAAATTCAACGTAGATCCTCTATTTTTCGGGATACATGGACAATTCGATACGCGTTCTACTCCACATTTTTCTGCTTTATACAGCGCTTATCACAGTTTTTGCACTGTGTTCACACTGGTCCCAGTCGAAAACGATACAATTTTAGTCTTTTTTAATTCTCAAGGCCAATAATTAAATTCAACGTAGATCCTCTATTTTTCGGGATACATGGACAATTCGATACGCGTTCTACTCCACATTTGCTGCTTTATACAGCGCATATCATAATGTTTGCGCTGTGTTCACACTGGTTCCAGTCGAACACAATACAATTTTAGTCTTTTTTAATTCTCAAGGCCAATAATTAAATTCAACGTAGATCCTCTATTTTTCGGGATACATGGACAATTCGATACGCGTTCTACTCCACATTTGCTGCTTTATACAGCGCTTATCACAGTTTTTGCATTGTGTTCACACTGGTCCCAGTCGAACACGATACAATTTTAGTCTTTTTTAATTCTCAAGGCCAATAATTAAATTCAACGTAGATCCTCTATTTTTCGGGATACATGGACAATTCGATACGCGTTCTACTCCACATTTGCTGCTTTATACAGCGCTTATCACAGTTTTTGCACTGTGTTCACACTGGTCCCAGTCGAATCCGATACAATTTTAGTCTTTTTTAATTCTCAAGGCCAATAATTAAATTCAACGTAGATCCTCTATTTTTCGGGATACATGAACAATTCGATACGCGTTCTACTCCACATTTGCTGCTTTATACAGCGCTTATCACAGTTTTTGCACCGTGTTCACAGTGGTCCGAGACAAATCCGATACAATTTTAGTCTTTTTTAATTCTCAAGGCCAATAATTAAATTCAACGTAGATCCTCTATTTTTCGGGATACATGGACAATTCGATACGCGTTCTACTCCACATTTGCTGCTTTATACAGCGCATATCAGAATGTTTGCACTGTGTTCACACTGGTCCGAGTCAAGTCCGATACAATTTTAGTCTTTTTTAATTCTCAAGGCCAATAATTAAATTCAACGTAGATCCTCTATTTTTCGGGATACATGGACAATTCGATACGCGTTCTACTCCACATTTGCTGCTTTATACAGCGCTTATCACAGTTTTTGCACTGTGTTCACACTGGTTCCAGTCGAACACGATACAATTTTAGTCTTTTTTAATTCTCAAGGCCAATAATAAGATTCAACGTAGATCCTCTATTTTTCGGGATACATGGACAATTCGATACGCGTTCTACTCCACATTTGCTGCTTTATACAGCGCTTATCACAGTTTTTGCACTGTGTTCACACTGGTTCCAGTCGAACACGATACAATTTTAGTCTTTTTTAATTCTCAAGGCCAATAATTAGATTCAACGTAGATCCTCTATTTTTCGGGATACATGGACAATTCGATACGCGTTCTACTCCACATTTGCTGCTTTATACAGCGCATATCAGAATGTTTGCACTGTGTTCACACTGGTCCCAGTCGAATCCGATACAATTTTAGTCTTTTTTAATTCTCAAGGCCAATAATTAAATTCAACGTAGATCCTCTATTTTTCGGGATACATGGACAATTCAATACGCGTTCTACTCCACATTTGCTGCTTTATACAGCGCTTATCACAGTTCTTGCACTGTGTTCACACTGGTCCCAGTCGAATCCGATACAATTTTAGTCTATTTTAATTCTCAAGGTCAATAATTAAATTCAACGTAGATCCTCTATTTTTCGGGATACATGGACAATTCGATACGCGTTCTACTCCACATTTGCTGCTTTATACAGCGCTTATCACAGTTTTTGCACTGTGTTCACACTGGTCCCAGTCGAACACGATACAATTTTAGTCTTTTTCAATTCTCAAGGCCAATAATTAAATTCAACGTAGATCCTCTATTTTTCGGGATACATGGACAATTCGATACGCGTTCTACTCCACATTTGCTGCTTTATACAGCGCTTATCACAGTTTTTGCACTGTGTTCACACTGGTCCCAGTCGAACACGATACAATTTTAGTCTTTTTTAATTCTCAAGGCCAATAATTAAATTCAACGTAGATCCTCTATTTTTCGGGATACATGGACAATTCGATACGCGTTCTACTCCACATTTGCTGCTTTATACAGCGCATATCAGAATGTTTGCACTGTGTTCACACTGGTCCGAGTCAAATCCGATACAATTTTAGTCTTTTTTAATTCTCAAGGCCAATAATTAAATTCAACGTAGATCCTCTATTTTTCGGGATACATGGACAATTCGATACGCGTTCTACTCCACATTTGCTGCTTTATACAGCGCATATCAGAATGTTTGCACTGTGTTCACACTGGTCCCAGTCGAATCCGATACAATTTTAGTCTTTTTTAATTCTCAAGGCCAATAATTAAATTCAACGTAGATCCTCTATTTTTCGGGATACATGGACAATTCAATACGCGTTCTACTCCACATTTGCTGCTTTATACAGCGCTTATCACAGTTCTTGCACTGTGTTCACACTGGTCCCAGTCGAATCCGATACAATTTTAGTCTTTTTTAATTCTCAAGGTCAATAATTAAATTCAACGTAGATCCTCTATTTTTCGGGATACATGGACAATTCGATACGCGTTCTACTCCACATTTGCTGCTTTATACAGCGCTTATCACAGTTTTTGCACTGTGTTCACACTGGTCCCAGTCGAACACGATACAATTTTAGTCTTCTTCAATTCTCAAGGCCAATAATTAAATTCAACGTAGATCCTCTATTTTTCGGGATACATGGACAATTCGATACGCGTTCTACTCCACATTTGCTGCTTTATACAGCGCATATCAGAATGTTTGCACTGTGTTCACACTGGTCCGAGTCAAATCCGATACAATTTTAGTCTTTTTTAATTCTCAAGGCCATTAATTCAATTCAACGTATCTCCGCTGTTTTTCGGGATACATGGACAATTCGATACGCGTTCTACTCCACATTTGCTGCTTTATACAGCGATTATCAGAGTTTTTGCACTGCGTTCACACTGGTTCCAGTCGAACACGATACAATTTTAGTCTTTTTTAATTCTCAAGGCCAATAATTAAATTCAACGTAGATCCTCTATTTTTCGGGATACATGGACAATTCGATACGCGTTCTACTCCACATTTCCTGCTTTATACAGCGCTTATCACAGTTTTTGCACTGTGTTCACACTGGTCCCAGTCGAATCCGATACAATTTTAGTCTTTTTTAATTCTCAAGGCCAATAATTAAATTCAACATAGATCCTCTATTTTTCGGGATACATGGACAATTCGATACGCGTTCTACTCCACATTTGCTGCTTTATACAGCGCTTATCAGAGTTTTTGCACTGTGTTCACACTGGTCTCAGTCGAATCCGATACAATTTTAGTCTTTTTTAATTCTCAAGGCCAATAATTAAATCCAACGTAGATCCTCTATTTTTCGGGATACATGGACAATTCGATACGCGTTCTACTCCACATTTGCTGCTTTATACAGCGCTTATCACAGTTTTTGCACTGTGTTCACACTGGTCCCAGTCGAATCCGATACAATTTTAGTCTTCTTAATTCTCAAGGCCAATAATTAAATTCAACGTAGATCCTCTATTTTTCGGGATACATGGACAATTCGATACGCGTTCTACTCCACATTTGCTGCTTTATACAGCGCTTATCACAGTTTTTGCACTGTGTTCACACTGGTCCCAGTCGAACACAATACAATTTTAGTCTTTTTTAATTCTCAAGGCCAATAATTAAATTCAACGTAGATCCTCTATTTTTCGGGATACATGGACAACTCGATACGCGTTCTACTCCACATTTGCTGCTTTATACAGCGCTTATCACAGTTTTTGCACTGTGTTCACACTGGTCCGAGTCAAATCCGATGCAATTTTAGTCTTTTTTAATTCTCAAGGACAATGATTAAATTCAACGTAGATCCTCTATTTTTCGGGATACATGAACAATTCGATACGCGTTCTAATCCACATTTGCTGCTTTATACAGCGCATATCAGAATGTTTGCACTGTGTTCACACTGGTCCCAGTCGAATCCGATACAATTTTAGTCTTTTTTAATTCTCAAGGCCAATATTTCAATTCAACGTATCTCCGCTGTTTTTCGGGATACATGGACAATTCGATACGCGTTCTACTCCACATTTGCTGCTTTATACAGAGCATATCAGAATGTTTGCGCTGTGTTCACACTGGTCCGAGTCGAATCCGATACAATTTTAGTCTTTTTTAATTCTCAAGGCCAATAATTCAATTCAACGTAGATCCTCTATTTTTCGGGATACATGGACAATTCGATACGCGTTCTACTCCACATTTGCTGCTTTATACAGCGCTTCTCACAGTTTTTGCACTGTGTTCACACTGGTCCCAGTCGAATCCGATACAATTTTAGTCTTTTTTAAATCTCAAGGCCTATAATTCAATTCAACGTAGATCCCGTATTTTTCGGGATACATGGACAATTCGATACGCGTTCTACTCCACATTTGCTGCTTTATACAGCGCTTCTCACAGTTTTTGCACTGTGTTCACACTGGTCCCAGTCGAATCCGATACAATTTTAGTCTTTTTTAATTCTCAAGGCCAATAATTCAATTCAACGTATCTCCGCTGTTTTTCGGCATACATGGACAATTCGATACGCGTTCTACTCCACATTTGCTGCTTTATACAGCGCTTCTCACAGTTTTTGCACTGTGTTCACACTGGTCCCAGTCGAATCCGATACAATTTTAGTCTTTTTTAATTCTCAAGGCCAATAATTCAATTCAACGTATCTCCGCTGTTTTTCGGCATACATGGACAATTCGATACGCGTTGTACTCCAAATTTAATGCTTTATACAGCGCTTATCAGAGTTTTTGCACTGTGTTCACACTGGTCCCAGTCGAATCCGATACAATTTTAGTCTTTTTTAATTCTCAAGGCCAATAATTCAATTCAACGTATCTCCGCTGTTTTTCGGGATACATGGACAATTCAATACGCGTTCTACTCCACATTTGCTGCTTTATACAGCGCATATCAGAATGTTTGCACTGTGTTCACACTGGTCCCAGTCGAATCCGATACAATTTTAGTCTTTTTTCATTCTCAAGGCCAATAATTAAATTCAACGTAGATCCTCTATTTTTCGGGATACATGGACATTTCGATACGCGTTCTACTCCACATTTGCTGCTCTATACAGCGCTTATCACAGTTTTTGCACTGTGTTCACACTGGTCACAGTCGAAACCGATACAATTTCAGTCTTTTTTAATTCTCAAGGCCAATAATTCAATTGAACGTATCTCCGCTGTTTTTCGGGATACATGGACAATTCGATACGCGTTCTACTCCACATTTGCTGCTTTATACAGCGCATATCATAATGTTTGCGCTGTGTTCACACTGGTTCCAGTCGAACACGATACAATTTTAGTCTTTTTTAATTCTCAAGGCCAATAATTAAATTCAACGTAGATCCTCTATTTGTCGGGATACATGGACAATTCGATACGCGTTCTACTCCACATTTGCTGCTTTATACAGCGCTTATCACAGTTTTTGCACTGTGTTCACACTGGACCCAGTCGAATCCGATACAATTTTAGTCTTTTTTAATTCTCAAGGCCAATAATTAAATTCAACGTAGATCCTGTATTTTTCGGGATACATGGACAATTCGATACGCGTTCTACTCCACATTTGCTGCTTTATACAGCGCATATCATAATGTTTGCGCTGTGTTCACACTGGTTGCAGTCAAACACGATACAATTTTAGTCTTTTTTAATTCTCAAGGCCAATAATTAAATTCAACGTAGAGCCTCTATTTTTCGGGATACATATACAATTCGATACGCGTTCTACTCCACATTTGCTGCTTTATACAGCGCTTATCACAGTTTTTGCACTGTGTTGACACTGGTCCCAGTCGAATCCGATACAATTTTAGTCTTTTTTAATTCTCAAGGCCAATAATTCAATTCAACGTATCTGCGCTGTTTTTCGGGATACATGGACAATTCGATACGCGTTCTACTCCACATTTGCTGCTTTATACAGCGCTTCTCACAGTTTTTGCACTGTGTTCACACTGGTCCCAGTCGAATCCGATACAATTTTAGTCTTTTTTAATTCTCAAGGCCAATAATTCAATTCAACGTATCTCCGCTGTTTTTCGGCATACATGGACAATTCGATACGCGTTGTACTCCAAATTTAATGCTTTATACAGCGCTTATCAGAGTTTTTGCACTGTGTTCACACTGGTCCCAGTCGAATCCGATACAATTTTAGTCTTTTTTAATTCTCAAGGCCAATAATTCAATTCAACGTATCTCCGCTGTTTTTCGGGATACATGGACAATTCAATACGCGTTCTACTCCACATTTGCTGCTTTATACAGCGCATATCAGAATGTTTGCACTGTGTTCACACTGGTCCCAGTCGAATCCGATACAATTTTAGTCTTTTTTCATTCTCAAGGCCAATAATTAAATTCAACGTAGATCCTCTATTTTTCGGGATACATGGACATTTCGATACGCGTTCTACTCCACATTTGCTGCTCTATACAGCGCTTATCACAGTTTTTGCACTGTGTTCACACTGGTCACAGTCGAAACCGATACAATTTCAGTCTTTTTTAATTCTCAAGGCCAATAATTCAATTGAACGTATCTCCGCTGTTTTTCGGGATACATGGACAATTCGATACGCGTTCTACTCCACATTTGCTGCTTTATACAGCGCATATCATAATGTTTGCGCTGTGTTCACACTGGTTCCAGTCGAACACGATACAATTTTAGTCTTTTTTAATTCTCAAGGCCAATAATTAAATTCAACGTAGATCCTCTATTTGTCGGGATACATGGACAATTCGATACGCGTTCTACTCCACATTTGCTGCTTTATACAGCGCTTATCACAGTTTTTGCACTGTGTTCACACTGGACCCAGTCGAATCCGATACAATTTTAGTCTTTTTTAATTCTCAAGGCCAATAATTAAATTCAACGTAGATCCTGTATTTTTCGGGATACATGGACAATTCGATACGCGTTCTACTCCACATTTGCTGCTTTATACAGCGCATATCATAATGTTTGCGCTGTGTTCACACTGGTTGCAGTCAAACACGATACAATTTTAGTCTTTTTTAATTCTCAAGGCCAATAATTAAATTCAACGTAGAGCCTCTATTTTTCGGGATACATATACAATTCGATACGCGTTCTACTCCACATTTGCTGCTTTATACAGCGCTTATCACAGTTTTTGCACTGTGTTGACACTGGTCCCAGTCGAATCCGATACAATTTTAGTCTTTTTTAATTCTCAAGGCCAATAATTCAATTCAACGTATCTGCGCTGTTTTTCGGGATACATGGACAATTCGATACGCGTTCTACTCCACATTTGCTGCTTTATACAGCGCTTATCACAGTTTTTGCACTGTGTTCACACTGGTCCCAGTCGAACACGATACAATTTTAGTCTCTTTTAATTCTCAAGGCCAATAATTAAATTCAACGTAGATCCTCTATTTTTCGGGATACATGGACAACTCGATACGCGTTCTACTCCACATTTGCTGCATTATACAGCGCTTATCACAGTTTTTGCACTGTGTTCACACTGGTCCGAGTCAAATCCGATGCAATTTTAGTCTTTTTTAATTCTCAAGGCCAATAATTCAATTCAACGTATCTCCGCTGTTTTTCGGGATACATGGACAATTCGATACGCGTTCTACTCCACATTTGCTGCTTTATACAGCGCTTATCAGAGTTTTTGCACTGTGTTCACACTGGTCCCAGTCGAATCCGATACAATTTTAGTCTTTTTTAATTCTCAAGGCCAATAATTAAATTCAACGTAGATCCTCTATTTTTCGGGATACATGGACAATTCGATACGCGTTCTACTCCACATTTGCTGCTTTATACAGCGCATATCATAATGTTTGCGCTGTGTTCACACTGGTTCCAGTCGAACACGATGCAATTTTAGTCTTTTTTAATTCTCAAGGCCAATAATTCAATTCAACGTAGATCCTCTATTTTTCGCAATACATGGACAATTCGATACGCGTTCTACTCCACATTTGCTCCTTTATACAGCGCTTATCACAGTTTTTGCACTGTGTTCACACTGGTCCCAGTCGAATCCGATACAATTTTAGTCTTTTTTAATTCTCAAGGCCAATAATTAAATTCAACGTAGATCCTCTATTTGTCGGGATACATGGACAATTCGATACGCGTTCTACTCCACATTTGCTGCTTTATACAGCGCTTATCAGAGTTTTTGCACTGTGTTCACACTGGTCCCAGTCGAATCCGATACAATTTTAGTCTTTTTTAATTCTCAAGGCCAATAATTAAATTCAACGTAGATCCTCTATTTTTCGGGATACATGGACAATTCGATACGCGTTCTACTCCACATTTGCTGCTTTATACAGCGCTTATCACAGTTTTTGCACTGTGTTCACACTGGTCCCAGTCGAACACGATTCAATTTTAGTCTTTTTTAATTCTCAAGGCCAATAATTAAATTCAACGTAGATCCTTTATTTTTCGGGATACATGGACAATTCGATACGCGTTCTACTCCACATTTGCTGCTTTATACAGCGCATATCATAATGTTTGCGCTGTGTTCACACTGCTTGCAGTCGAACACGATACAATTTTAGTCTTTTTTAATTCTCAAGGCCAATAATTAAATTCAACGTAGATCCTCTATTTTTCGGGATACATGGACAATTCGATACGCGTTCTACTCCACATTTGCTGCTTTATACAGCGCTTATCACAGTTTTTGCACTGTGTTCACACTGGTCCCAGTCGAACACGATACAATTTTAGTCTTTTTTAATTCTCAAGGCCAATAATTAAATTCAACGTAGATCCTCTATTTTTCGGGATACATGGACAATTCGATACGCGTTCTACTCCACATTTGCTGCTTTATACAGCGCTTATCACAGTTTTTGCACTGTGTTCACACTGGTCCCAGTCGAATCCGATACAATTTTAGTCTTTTTTAATTCTCAAGGCCAATAATTCAATTCAACGTATCTCCGCTGTTTTTCGGGATATATGGACAATTCAATTCGCGTTCTACTCCACATTTGCTGCTTTATACAGCGCATATCATAATGTTTGAGCTGTGTTCACACTGGTTCCAGTCGAACACGATACAATTTTAGTCTTTTTTAATTCTCAAGGCCAATAATTAAATTCAACGTAGATCCTTTATTTTTCGGGATACATGGACAATTCGATACGCGTTCTACTCCACATTTGCTGCTTTATACAGCGCATATCATAATGTTTGCGCTGTGTTCACACTGCTTGCAGTCGAACACGATACAATTTTAGTCTTTTTTAATTCTCAAGGCCAATAATTAAATTCAACGTAGATCCTCTATTTTTCGGGATACATGGACAATTCGATACGCGTTCTACTCCACATTTGCTGCTTTATACAGCGCTTATCACAGTTTTTGCACTGTGTTCACACTGGTCCCAGTCGAACACGATACAATTTTAGTCTTTTTTAATTCTCAAGGCCAATAATTAAATTCAACGTAGATCCTCTATTTTTCGGGATACATGGACAATTCGATACGCGTTCTACTCCACATTTGCTGCTTTATACAGCGCTTATCACAGTTTTTGCACTGTGTTCACACTGGTCCCAGTCGAATCCGATACAATTTTAGTCTTTTTTAATTCTCAAGGCCAATAATTCAATTCAACGTATCTCCGCTGTTTTTCGGGATATATGGACAATTCAATTCGCGTTCTACTCCACATTTGCTGCTTTATACAGCGCATATCATAATGTTTGAGCTGTGTTCACACTGGTTCCAGTCGAACACGATACAATTTTAGTCTTTTTTAATTCTCAAGGCCAATAATTAAATTAAACGTAGATCCTCTATTTTTCGGGATACATGGACAATTCGATACGCGTTCTACTCCACATTTGCTGCTTTATACAGCGCTTATCAGAGTTTTTGCACTGTGTTCACACTGGTCCCAGTCGAATCCGATACAATTTTAGTCTTTTTTAATTCTCAAGGCCAATAATTAAATTCAACGTAGATCCTCTATTTTTCGGGATACATGGACAATTCGATACGCGTTCTACTCCACATTTGCTGCTTTATACAGCGCATATCATAATGTTTACGCTGTGTTCACACTGGTCCCAGTCGAATCCGATTCAATTTTAGTCTTTTTTAATTCTCAAGGCCAATAATTCAATTCAACGTGTCTCCGCTGTTTTTCGGGATACATGGACTATTCAATACGCGTTCTACTCCACATTTGCTGCTTTATACAGCGCATATCATAACGTTTGCGCTGTGTTCACACTGGTTCCAGTCGAACACGATACAATTTTAGTCTTTTTTAATTCTCAAGGCCAATAATTAAATTCAACGTAGATCCTCTATTTTTCGGGATACATGGACAATTCGATACGCGTTCTACTCCACATTTGCTGCTTTATACAGCGCTTATCACAGTTTTTGCACTGTGTTCAAACTGGTTTCAGTCGAACACGATACAATTTTAGTCTTTTTTAATTCTCAAGGCCAATAATTAAATTCAACGTAGATCCTCTATTTTTCGGGATACATGGACAATTCGATACGCGTTCTACTCCACATTTGCTGCTTTATACAGCGCTTATCACAGTTTTTGCACTGTGTTCACACTGGTCCCAGTCGAACACGATACAATTTTAGTCTTTTTTAATTCTCAGGGCCAATAATTAGATTCAACGTAGATCCCCTATTTTTCGGGATACATGGACAATTCGATACGCGTTCTACTCCACATTTGCTGCTTTATACAGCGCTTATCACAGTTTTTGCACTGTGTTCACACTGGTCCCAGTCGAATCCGATACAATTTTAGTCTTTTTTAATTCGCAAGGCCAATAATTCAATTCAACGTATCTCCGCTGTTTTTCGGGATACATGGACAATTCAATTCGCGTTCTACTCCACATTTGCTGCTTTATACAGCGCATATCATAATGTTTGAGCTGTGTTCACACTGGTTCCAGTCGAACACGATACAATTTTAGTCTTTTTTAATTCTCAAGGCCAATAATTAAATTAAACGTAGATCCTCTATTTTTCGGGATACATGGACAATTCGATACGCGTTCTACTCCACATTTGCTGCTTTATACAGCGCTTATCAGAGTTTTTGCACTGTGTTCACACTGGTCCCAGTCGAATCCGATACAATTTTAGTCTTTTTTAATTCTCAAGGCCAATAATTAAATTCAACGTGTCTCCGCTGTTTTTCGGGATACATGGACAATTCAATACGCGTTCTACTCCACATTTGCTGCTTTATACAGCGCATATCATAACGTTTGCGCTGTGTTCACACTATTTCCAGTCGAACACGATACAATTTTAGTCTTTTTTAATTCTCAAGGCCAATAATTAAATTCAACGTAGATCCTCTATTTTTCGGGACACATGGACAATTCGATACGCGTTCTACTCCACATTTGCTGCTTTATACAGCGCTTATCACAGTTTTTGCACTGTGTTCAAACTGGTCCCAGTCGAACACGATACAATTTTAGTCTTTTTTAATTCTCAAGGCCAATAATTAAATTCAACGTAGATCCTCTATTTTTCGGGATACATGGACAATTCGATACGCGTTCTACTCCACATTTGCTGCTTTATACAGCGCATATCATAATGTTTACGCTGTGTTCACACTGGTCCCAGTCGAATCCGATACAATTTTAGTCTTTTTTAATTCTCAAGGCCAATAATTAAATTCAACGTAGATCCTCTATTTTTCGGGATACATGGACAATTCGATACGCGTTCTAATCCACATTTGCTGCTTTATACAGCGCATATCAGAATGTTTGCACTGTGTTCACACTGGTATCAGTCGAATCCGATACAATTTTAGTCTTTTTTAATTCTCAAGGCCAATAATTAAATTCAACGTAGATCCTTTATTTTTCGGGATACATGGACAATTCGATACGCGTTCTACTCCACATTTACTGCTTTATACAGCGCTTTTCACAGTTTTTGCACTGTGTTCACACTGGTCCCAGTCGAATCCGATACAATTTTAGTCTTTTTTAATTCTCAAGGCCAATAATTAAATTCAACGTAGATCCTCTATTTTTCGGGATACATGGACAATTCGATACGCGTTCTACTCCACATTTAGTGCTTTATACAGCGCTTCTCACAGTTTTTGCACTGTGTTCACACTGGTCCCAGTCGAACACGATACAATTTTAGTCTTTTTTAATTCTCAAGGCCAATAATTAAATTCAACGTATCTCCGCTGTTTTTCGAGATAAATGGACAATTCAATACGCTTTCTACTCCACATTTGCTGCTTTATACAGCGCTTATCACAGTTTTTGCACTGTGTTCACACTGGTCCCAGTCGAACACGATACAATTTTAGTCAATTTTAATTCTCAAGGCCAATAATTAAATTCAACGTAGATCCTCTATTTTTCGGGATACATGGACAATTCGTTACGCGTTCTACTCCACATTTGCTGCTTTATACGGCGCTTATCAGAGTTTTTGCACTGTGTTCACACAGGTCCCAGTCGAACACGATACAATTTTAGTCTTTTTTAATTCTCAAGGCCAATAATTAAATTCAACGTAGATCCTCTATTTTTCGGGATACATGGACAATTCGATACGCGTTCTACTCCACATTTGCTGCTTTATACAGCGCTTCTCACAGTTTTTGCACTGTGTTCACACTGGTCCCAGTCGAACACGATACAATTTTAGTCTTTTTTAATTCTCAAGGCCAATAATTCAATTCAACGTAGATCCTCTATTTTTCGGGATACATGGACAATTCGATACGCGTTCTACTCCACATTTGCTGCTTTATACAGCGCTTATCACAGTTTTTGCACTGTGTTCACACTGGTCCCAGTCGAATCCGATACAATTTTAGTCTTTTTTAATTCTCAAGGCCAATAATTCAATTCAACGTATCTCCGCTGTTTTTCGGGATACATGGACAATTCTTTACGCGTTCTACTCCACATTTGCTGCTTTATACAGCGCATATCATAATGTTTGCGCTGTGTTCACACTGGTTCCAGTCGAACACGATACAATTTTCGTCTTTTTTAATTCTCAAGGCCAATAATTAAATTCAACGTAGATCCTCTATTTTTCGGGATACATGGACAATTCGATACGCGTTCTACTCCGCATTTGCTGCTTTATACAGCGCTTATCACAGTTTTTGCACTGTGTTCACACTGGTCCCAGTCGAACACGATACAATTTTAGTCTTTTTTAATTCTCAAGGCCAATAATTAAATTCAACATAGATCCTCTATTTTTCGGGATACATGGACAATTCGATACGCGTTCTACTCCACATTTGCTGCTTTATACAGCGGATATCAGAATGTTTGCACTGTGTTCACACTGGTCCCAGTCGAATCCGATACAATTTTAGTCTTTTTTAATTCTCAAGGCCAATAATTAAATTCAACGTAGATCCTCTATTTTTCGGGATACATGGACAATTCGATACGCGTTCTACTCCACATTTGCTGCTTTATACAGCGCTTATCACAGTTTTTGCACTGTGTTCACACTGGTTCCAGTCGAACACGATACAATTTTAGTCTTTTTTAATTCTCAAGGCCAATAATTAAATTCAACGTAGATCCTCTATTTTTCGGGATACGTGGACAATTCGATACGCGTTCTACTCCACATTTGCTGCTTTATACAGCGCTTATCACAGTTTTTGCACTGTGTTCACACTGGTCCGAGTCAAATCCGATACAATTTTAGTCTTTTTTAATTCTCAAGGCCAATAATTCAATTCAACGTAGATCCTCTATTTTTCGGGATACATGGACAATTCGATACGCGTTCTACTCCACATTTGCTGCTTTATACATCGCATATCATAATGTTTGCGCTGTGTTCACACTGGTTCCAGTCGAACACGATACAATTTTAGTCTTTTTTAATTCTCAAGGCCAATAATTAAATTCAACGTATCTCCGCTGTTTTTCGGGATACATGGACAATTCAATACGCGTTCTACTCCACATTTGCTGCTTTATACAGCGCATATCATAATGTTTGCGCTGTGTTCACACTGGTTAGAGTCGAACACGATACAATTTTAGTCTTTTTTAATTCTCAAGGCCAATAATTAAATTCAACGTAGATCCTCTATTTTTCGGGATACATGGACAATCCGATACGCGTTCTACTCCACATTTGCTGCTTTATACAGCGCGTATCATAATGTTTGCGCTGTGTTCACACTGGTTCCAATCGAACGCGATAAAATTTTAGTCTTTTTTAATTCTCAAGGCCAATAATTAAATTCAACGTAGATCCTCTATTTTTCGGGATACATGGACAATTCGATACGCGTTCTACTCCACATTTGCTGCTTTATACAGCGCTTATCACAGTTTTTGCACTGTGTTCACACTGGTCCCAGTCGAACACGATACAATTTTAGTCTTTTTTAATTCTCAAGGCCAATAATTAAATTCAACGTAGATCCTCTATTTTTCGAGATACATGGACAATTCGATACGCGTTCTACTCCACATTTGCTGCTTTATACAGCGCTTATCACAGTTTTTGCACTGTGTTCACACTGGTCCCTGTCGAACACGATACAATTTTAGTCTTTTTTAATTCTCAAGGCCAATAATTGAATTCAACGTAGATCCTCTATTTTTCGGGATACATGGACAATTCGATACGCGTTCTATTCCACATTTGCTGCTTTATACAGCGCTTATCACAGTTTTTGCACTGTGTTCACACTGGTCCGAGTCAAATCCGATACAATTTTAGTCTTTTTTAATTCTCAAGGCCAATAATTCAATTCAACGTATCTCCGCTGTTTTTCGCGATACATGGACAATTCGATACGCGTTCTACTCCACACCTGCTGCTTTATACAGCGCTTATCACAGTTTTTGCACTGTGTTCACACTGGTCCCAGTCGAACACGATACAATTTTAGTCTTTTTTAATTCTCAAGGCCAATAATTAAATTCAACGTAGATCCTGTATTTTTCGGAATACATGGACAATTCGATACGCGTTCTACTCCACATTTGCTGCTTTATACAGCGCTTGTCACAGTTTTTGCACTGTGTTCACACTGGTCCCAGTCGAATCCGATACAACTTTAGTCTTTTTTAATTCTCAAGGCCAATAATTAAATTCAACGTAGATCCTCTATTTTTCGGGATACATGGACAATTCGATACGCGTTCTACTCCCCATTTGCTGCTTTATACAGCGCTTATCACAGTTTTTGCACTGTGTTCACACTGGTCCCAGTCGAACACGATACAATTTTAGTCTTTTCTAATTCTCAAGGCCAATAATTCAATTCAACGTATCTCCGCTGTTTTTCGGGATACATGGACAATTCCATACGCGTTCTACTCCACATTTGCTGCTTTATACAGCGCATATCAGAATGTTTGCACTGTGTTCACACTGGTCCCAGTCGAATCCGATACAATTTTAGTCTTTTTTAATTCTCAAGGCCAATAATTCAATTCAACGTATCTCCGCTGTTTTTCGCGATACATGGACAATTCGATACGCGTTCTACTCCACACCTGCTGCTTTATACAGCGCTTATCACAGTTTTTGCACTGTGTTCACACTGGTCCCAGTCGAACACGATACAATTTTAGTCTTTTTTAATTCTCAAGGCCAATAATTAAATTCAACGTAGATCCTGTATTTTTCGGAATACATGGACAATTCGATACGCGTTCTACTCCACATTTGCTGCTTTATACAGCGCTTGTCACAGTTTTTGCACTGTGTTCACACTGGTCCCAGTCGAATCCGATACAACTTTAGTCTTTTTTAATTCTCAAGGCCAATAATTAAATTCAACGTAGATCCTCTATTTTTCGGGATACATGGACAATTCGATACGCGTTCTACTCCCCATTTGCTGCTTTATACAGCGCTTATCACAGTTTTTGCACTGTGTTCACACTGGTCCCAGTCGAACACGATACAATTTTAGTCTTTTCTAATTCTCAAGGCCAATAATTCAATTCAACGTATCTCCGCTGTTTTTCGGGATACATGGACAATTCCATACGCGTTCTACTCCACATTTGCTGCTTTATACAGCGCATATCAGAATGTTTGCACTGTGTTCACACTGGTCCCAGTCGAATCCGATACAATTTTAGTCTTTTTTAATTCTCAAGGCCAATAATTAAATTTAACGTAGATCCTCTATCTTTCGGGATAAATGGACAACTCGATACGCGTTCTACTCCACATTTGCTGCTTTATACAGCGCTTATCACAGTTTTTGCACTGTGTTCACACTGGTCCCAGTCGAACACGATACAATTTTAGTCTTTTTTAATTCTCAAGGCCAATAATTAAATTCAACGTAGATCCTCCATTTTTCGGGATACATGGACAACTCGATACGCGTTCTACTCCACATTTGCTGCTTTATACAGCGCTTATCACAGTTTTTGCACTGTGTTCACACTGGTCCCAGTCGAACACGATACAATTTTAGTCTTTTTTATTTCTCAAGGCCAATAATTAAATTCAACGTAGATCCTCTATTTTTCGGGAAACATGGACCATTCGATACGCGTTCTACTCCACATTTGCTGCTTTATACAGCGCTTATCACAGTTTTTGCACTGTGTTCACACTGGTCCCAGTCGAACACGATACAATTTTAGTCTTTTTTAATTCTCAAGGCCAATAATTAAATTCAACGTAGATCCTCTATTTTTCGGGATACATGGACAATTCGATACGCGTTCTACTCCACATTTGCTGCTTTATACAGCGCTTATCACAGTTTTTGCACTGTGTTCACACTGGTCCCAGTCGAACACGATACAGTTTTAGTCTTTTTTAATTCTCAAGGCCAATAATTAAATTCAACGTAGATCCTCTATTTTTCGGGATACATGGACAATTCGACACGCGTTCTACTCCACATTTTCTGCTTTATACAGCGCTTGTCACAGTTTTTGCACTGTGTTCACACTGGTCCCAGTCGAATCCGATACAATTTTAGTCTTTTTTAATTCTCAAGGCCAATAATTAAATTCAACGTAGATCCTCTATCTTTCGGGATAAATGGACAACTCGATACGCGTTCTACTCCACATTTGCTGCTTTATACAGCGCTTATCACAGTTTTTGCACTGTGTTCACACTGGTCCCAGTCGAACACGATACAATTTTAGTCTTTTTTAATTCTCAAGGCCAATAATTAAATTTAACGTAGATCCTCTATCTTTCGGGATAAATGCACAACTCGATACGCGTTCTACTCCACATTTGCTGCTTTATACAGCGCTTATCACAGTTTTTGCACTGTGTTCACACTGGTCCCAGTCGAACACGATACAATTTTAGTCTTTTTTAATTCTCAAGGCCAATAATTCAATTCAACGTAGAACCTCTATTTTTCGGGATACATGGACAATTCGATACGCGTTCTACTCCACATTTGCTGCTTTATACAGCGCATATCAGAATGTTTGCACTGTGTTCACACTGGTCCCAGTCGAACACGATACAATTTTAGTCTTTTTTAATTCTCAAGGCCAATAATTAAATTCAACGTAGATCCTCTATTTTTCGGGATACATGGACAATTCGATACGCGTTCTACTCCACATTTGCTGCTTTATACAGCGCTTATCAGAGTTTTTGCACTGTGTTCACACTGGTCCCAGTCGAATCCGATACAATTTTAGTCTTTTTTAATTCTCAAGGCCAATAATTAAATTCAACGTAGATCCTCTATCTTTCGGGATAAATGGACAACTCGATACGCGTTCTACTCCACATTTGCTGCTTTATACAGCGCTTGTCACAGTTTTTGCACTGTGTTCACACTGGTCCCAGTCGAATCCGATACAACTTTAGTCTTTTTTAATTCTCAAGGCCAATAATTAAATTCAACGTAGATCCTCTATTTTTCGGGATACATGGACAATTCGATACGCGTTCTACTCCCCATTTGCTGCTTTATACAGCGCTTATCACAGTTTTTGCACTGTGTTCACACTGGTCCCAGTCGAACACGATACAATTTTAGTCTTTTCTAATTCTCAAGGCCAATAATTCAATTCAACGTATCTCCGCTGTTTTTCGGGATACATGGACAATTCCATACGCGTTCTACTCCACATTTGCTGCTTTATACAGCGCTTATCACAGTTTTTGCACTGTGTTCACACTGGTCCCAGTCGAACACGATACAATTTTAGTCTTTTTTAATTCTCAAGGCCAATAATTAAATTCAACGTAGATCCTCTATTTTTCGGGATACATGGACAATTCGATACGCGTTCTACTCCACATTTGCTGCTTTATACAGCGCTTATCACAGTTTTTGCACTGTGTTCACACTGGTCCCAGTCGAACACGATACAGTTTTAGTCTTTTTTAATTCTCAAGGCCAATAATTAAATTCAACGTAGATCCTCTATTTTTCGGGATACATGGACAATTCGACACGCGTTCTACTCCACATTTTCTGCTTTATACAGCGCTTGTCACAGTTTTTGCACTGTGTTCACACTGGTCCCAGTCGAATCCGATACAATTTTAGTCTTTTTTAATTCTCAAGGCCAATAATTAAATTCAACGTAGATCCTCTATCTTTCGGGATAAATGGACAACTCGATACGCGTTCTACTCCACATTTGCTGCTTTATACAGCGCTTATCACAGTTTTTGCACTGTGTTCACACTGGTCCCAGTCGAACACGATACAATTTTAGTCTTTTTTAATTCTCAAGGCCAATAATTAAATTTAACGTAGATCCTCTATCTTTCGGGATAAATGCACAACTCGATACGCGTTCTACTCCACATTTGCTGCTTTATACAGCGCTTATCACAGTTTTTGCACTGTGTTCACACTGGTCCCAGTCGAACACGATACAGTTTTAGTCTTTTTTAATTCTCAAGGCCAATAATTAAATTCAACGTAGATCCTCTATTTTTCGGGATACATGGACAATTCGATACGCGTTCTACTCCACATTTGCTGCTTTATACAGCGCTTATCACAGTTTTTGCACTGTGTTCACACTGGTCCCAGTCGAACACGATACAGTTTTAGTCTTTTTTAATTCTCAAGGCCAATAATTCAATTCAACGTATCTCCGCTGTTTTTCGGGATACATGGACAATTCGATACGCGTTCTACTCCAAATTTGCTGCTTTATACAGCGCTTATCACAGTTTTTGCACTGTGTTCACACTGGTCCGAGTCAAATCTGATACAATTTTAGTCTTTTTTAATTCTCAAGGCCAATAATTCAATTCAACGTAGATCCTCTATTTTTCGGAATACATGGACAATTCGATACGCGTTCTACTCCACATTTGCTGCTTTATACAGCGCATATCAGAATGTTTGCACTGTGTTCACACTGGTCCCAGTCGAATCCGATACAATTTTAGCCTTTTTAATTCTCAAGGCCAATAATTAAATTCAACGTAGATCCTCTATTTTTCGGGATACATGAACAATTCGATACGCGTTCTACTCCACATTTGCTGCTTTATACAGCGCTTATCACAGTTCTTGCACTGTGTTCACAGTGGTCCGAGACAAATCCGATACAATTTTAGTCTTTTTTAATTCTCAAGGCCAATAATTCAATTCAACGTATCTCCGCTGTTTTTCGGGATACATGGACAATTCGATACGCGTTCTACTCCAAATTTGCTGCTTTATACAGCGCTTATCAGAGTTTTTGCACTGTGTTCACACTGGTCCCAGTCGAATCCGATACAATTTTAGTCTTTTTTAATTCTCAAGGCCAATAATTCAATTCAACGTATCTCCGCTGTTTTTCGGGATACATGGACAATTCAATACGCGTTCTACTCCACATTTGCTGCTTTACACAGCGCATATCAGAATGTTTGCACTGTGTTCACACTGGTCCCAGTCGAATCCGATACTATTTTAGTCTTTTTTAATTCTCAAGGCCAATAATTAAATTCGACGTAGATCCTCTATTTTTCGGGATACATGGACAATTGGATACGCGCTCTACTCCACATTAGCTGCTTTATAGAGCGCTTATCACAGATTTTGCACTGTGTTCACACTGGTCCCAGTCGAATCCGATGCAATTTTAGTCTTTTTTAATTCTCAAGGCCAATAATTCAATTCAACGTATCTCCGCTGTTTTTCGGGATACATGGACAATTCGATACGCGTTCTACTCCAAATTTGCTGCTTTATACAGCGCTTATCACAGTTTTTGCACTGTGTTCACACTGGTTCCAGTCGAACACGATACAATTTTAGTCTTTTTTAATTCTCAAGGCCAATAATTAGATTCAACGTAGATCTTCTATTTTTCGGGATACATGGACAATTCGATACGCGTTCTACTCCACATTTGCTGCTTTATACAGCGCTTATCACAGTTTTTGCACTGTGTTCACACTGGTTCCAGTCGAACACGATACAATTTTAGTCTTTTTTAATTCTCAAGGCCAATAATTAGATTCAACGTAGATCCTCTATTTTTCGGGATACATGGACAATTCGATACGCGTTCTACTCCACATTTGCTGCTTTATACAGCGCTTATCACAGTTTTTGCACTGTGTTCACACTGGTTCCAGTCGAACACGATACAATTTTAGTCTTTTTTAATTCTCAAGGCCAATAATTAGGTTCAACGTAGATCCTCTATTTTTCGGGATACATGGACAATTCGATACGCGTTCTACTCCACATTTGCTGCTTTATACAGCGCTTATCACAGTTTTTGCACTGTGTTCACACTGGTTCCAGTCGAACACGATACAATTTTAGTCTTTTTTAATTCTCAAGGCCAATAATTAGATTCAACGTAGATCCTCTATTTTTCGGGATACATGGACAATTCGATACGCGTTCTACTCCACATTTGCTGCTTTATACAGCGCTTATCACAGTTTTTGCACTGTGTTCACACTGGTTCCAGTCGAACACGATACAATTTTAGTCTTTTTTAATTCTCAAGGCCAATAATTAGATTCAACGTAGATCCTCTATTTTTCGGGATACATGGACAATTCGATACGCGTTCTACTCCACATTTGCTGCTTTATACAGCGCTTATCACAGTTTTTGCACTGTGTTCACACTGGTTCCAGTCGAACACGATACAATTTTAGTCTTTTTTAATTCTCAAGGCCAATAATTAGATTCAACGTAGATCCTCTATTTTTCGGGATACATGGACAATTCGATACGCGTTCTACTCCACATTTGCTGCTTTATACAGCGCTTATCACAGTTTTTGCACTGTGTTCACACTGGTTCCAGTCGAACACGATACAATTTTAGTCTTTTTTAATTCTCAAGGCCAATAATTAGATTCAACGTAGATCCTCTATTTTTCGGGATACATGGACAATTCGATACGCGTTCTACTCCACATTTGCTGCTTTATACAGCGCTTATCACAGTTTTTGCACTGTGTTCACACTGGTTCCAGTCGAACACGATACAATTTTAGTCTTTTTTAATTCTCAAGGCCAATAATTAGATTCAACGTAGATCCTCTATTTTTCGGGATACATGGACAATTCGATACGCGTTCTACTCCACATTTGCTGCTTTATACAGCGCTTATCACAGTTTTTGCACTGTGTTCACACTGGTTCCAGTCGAACACGATACAATTTTAGTCTTTTTTAATTCTCAAGGCCAATAATTAGGTTCAACGTAGATCCTCTATTTTTCGGGATACATGGACAATTCGATACGCGTTCTACTCCACATTTGCTGCTTTATACAGCGCTTATCACAGTTTTTGCACTGTGTTCACACTGGTTCCAGTCGAACACGATACAATTTTAGTCTTTTTTAATTCTCAAGGCCAATAATTAGATTCAACGTAGATCCTCTATTTTTCGGGATACATGGACAATTCGATACGCGTTCTACTCCACATTTGCTGCTTTATACAGCGCTTATCACAGTTTTTGCACTGTGTTCACACTGGTTCCAGTCGAACACGATACAATTTTAGTCTTTTTTAATTCTCAAGGCCAATAATTAGATTCAACGTAGATCCTCTATTTTTCGGGATACATGGACAATTCGATACGCGTTCTACTCCACATTTGCTGCTTTATACAGCGCTTATCACAGTTTTTGCACTGTGTTCACACTGGTTCCAGTCGAACACGATACAATTTTAGTCTTTTTTAATTCTCAAGGCCAATAATTAGATTCAACGTAGATCCTCTATTTTTCGGGATACATGGACAATTCGATACGCGTTCTACTCCACATTTGCTGCTTTATACAGCGCTTATCACAGTTTTTGCACTGTGTTCACACTGGTTCCAGTCGAACACGATACAATTTTAGTCTTTTTTAATTCTCAAGGCCAATAATTAGATTCAACGTAGA
This sequence comes from Bombus flavifrons, assembly GCF_040668555.2. NCBI lineage: Eukaryota > Metazoa > Arthropoda > Insecta > Hymenoptera > Apidae > Bombus > Bombus flavifrons. Next base: position 74,802 of record NW_027184911.1, read on the forward strand.
TCCTCTATTTTTCGGGATACATGGACAATTCGATACGCGTTCTACTCCACATTTGCTGCTTTATACAGCGCTTATCACAGTTTTTGCACTGTGTTCACACTGGTTCCAGTCGAACACGATACAATTTTAGTCTTTTTTAATTCTCAAGGCCAATAATTAGATTCAACGTAGATCCTCTATTTTTCGGGATACATGGACAATTCGATACGCGTTCTACTCCACATTTGCTGCTTTATACAGCGCTTATCACAGTTTTTGCACTGTGTTCACACTGGTTCCAGTCGAACACGATACAATTTTAGTCTTTTTTAATTCTCAAGGCCAATAATTAGATTCAACGTAGATCCTCTATTTTTCGGGATACATGGACAATTCGATACGCGTTCTACTCCACATTTGCTGCTTTATACAGCGCTTATCACAGTTTTTGCACTGTGTTCACACTGGTTCCAGTCGAACACGATACAATTTTAGTCTTTTTTAATTCTCAAGGCCAATAATTAGATTCAACGTAGATCCTCTATTTTTCGGGATACATGGACAATTCGATACGCGTTCTACTCCACATTTGCTGCTTTATACAGCGCTTATCACAGTTTTTGCACTGTGTTCACACTGGTTCCAGTCGAACACGATACAATTTTAGTCTTTTTTAATTCTCAAGGCCAATAATTAGATTCAACGTAGATCCTCTATTTTTCGGGATACATGGACAATTCGATACGCGTTCTACTCCACATTTGCTGCTTTATACAGCGCTTATCACAGTTTTTGCACTGTGTTCACACTGGTTCCAGTCGAACACGATACAATTTTAGTCTTTTTTAATTCTCAAGGCCAATAATTAGATTCAACGTAGATCCTCTATTTTTCGGGATACATGGACAATTCGATACGCGTTCTACTCCACATTTGCTGCTTTATACAGCGCTTATCACAGTTTTTGCACTGTGTTCACACTGGTTCCAGTCGAACACGATACAATTTTAGTCTTTTTTAATTCTCAAGGCCAATAATTAGATTCAACGTAGATCCTCTATTTTTCGGGATACATGGACAATTCGATACGCGTTCTACTCCACATTTGCTGCTTTATACAGCGCTTATCACAGTTTTTGCACTGTGTTCACACTGGTTCCAGTCGAACACGATACAATTTTAGTCTTTTTTAATTCTCAAGGCCAATAATTAGATTCAACGTAGATCCTCTATTTTTCGGGATACATGGACAATTCGATACGCGTTCTACTCCACATTTGCTGCTTTATACAGCGCTTATCACAGTTTTTGCACTGTGTTCACACTGGTTCCAGTCGAACACGATACAATTTTAGTCTTTTTTAATTCTCAAGGCCAATAATTAGATTCAACGTAGATCCTCTATTTTTCGGGATACATGGACAATTCGATACGCGTTCTACTCCACATTTGCTGCTTTATACAGCGCTTATCACAGTTTTTGCACTGTGTTCACACTGGTTCCAGTCGAACACGATACAATTTTAGTCTTTTTTAATTCTCAAGGCCAATAATTAGATTCAACGTAGATCCTCTATTTTTCGGGATACATGGACAATTCGATACGCGTTCTACTCCACATTTGCTGCTTTATACAGCGCTTATCACAGTTTTTGCACTGTGTTCACACTGGTTCCAGTCGAACACGATACAATTTTAGTCTTTTTTAATTCTCAAGGCCAATAATTAGATTCAACGTAGATCCTCTATTTTTCGGGATACATGGACAATTCGATACGCGTTCTACTCCACATTTGCTGCTTTATACAGCGCTTATCACAGTTTTTGCACTGTGTTCACACTGGTTCCAGTCGAACACGATACAATTTTAGTCTTTTTTAATTCTCAAGGCCAATAATTAGATTCAACGTAGATCCTCTATTTTTCGGGATACATGGACAATTCGATACGCGTTCTACTCCACATTTGCTGCTTTATACAGCGCTTATCACAGTTTTTGCACTGTGTTCACACTGGTTCCAGTCGAACACGATACAATTTTAGTCTTTTTTAATTCTCAAGGCCAATAATTAGATTCAACGTAGATCCTCTATTTTTCGGGATACATGGACAATTCGATACGCGTTCTACTCCACATTTGCTGCTTTATACAGCGCTTATCACAGTTTTTGCACTGTGTTCACACTGGTTCCAGTCGAACACGATACAATTTTAGTCTTTTTTAATTCTCAAGGCCAATAATTAGATTCAACGTAGATCCTCTATTTTTCGGGATACATGGACAATTCGATACGCGTTCTACTCCACATTTGCTGCTTTATACAGCGCTTATCACAGTTTTTGCACTGTGTTCACACTGGTTCCAGTCGAACACGATACAATTTTAGTCTTTTTTAATTCTCAAGGCCAATAATTAGATTCAACGTAGATCCTCTATTTTTCGGGATACATGGACAATTCGATACGCGTTCTACTCCACATTTGCTGCTTTATACAGCGCTTATCACAGTTTTTGCACTGTGTTCACACTGGTTCCAGTCGAACACGATACAATTTTAGTCTTTTTTAATTCTCAAGGCCAATAATTAGATTCAACGTAGATCCTCTATTTTTCGGGATACATGGACAATTCGATACGCGTTCTACTCCACATTTGCTGCTTTATACAGCGCTTATCACAGTTTTTGCACTGTGTTCACACTGGTTCCAGTCGAACACGATACAATTTTAGTCTTTTTTAATTCTCAAGGCCAATAATTAGATTCAACGTAGATCCTCTATTTTTCGGGATACATGGACAATTCGATACGCGTTCTACTCCACATTTGCTGCTTTATACAGCGCTTATCACAGTTTTTGCACTGTGTTCACACTGGTTCCAGTCGAACACGATACAATTTTAGTCTTTTTTAATTCTCAAGGCCAATAATTAGATTCAACGTAGATCCTCTATTTTTCGGGATACATGGACAATTCGATACGCGTTCTACTCCACATTTGCTGCTTTATACAGCGCTTATCACAGTTTTTGCACTGTGTTCACACTGGTTCCAGTCGAACACGATACAATGTTTAGTCTTTTTTAATTCTCAAGGCCAATAATTAGATTCAACGTAGATCCTCTATTTTTCGGGATACATGGACAATTCGATA
>NW_027184912.1:0-77858 GCF_040668555.2 Bombus flavifrons
GATCGATGTAATCGTTGTGTGGGAGATAGATGATGCGTTACGTATGCCTTGTTCTACGTTTGTAAAGATTCATGTTAGCGCTGCGTTGGAGATATGTGTTTCGCAGTTAGACTACGAAACAACTATTTCTTTATGCAGGGCCATGGTCAAGTAGTGTCAAAACTGGACATTCTGCAATAGGTTGAATGTCGAGATCGATGTGTAGTGTTAAATAACCCATGGGTGGGTCTCGTGCGTAGTCACCTCCTCGTGGTGAGACCTGGTAATTGGCATCGTTTTCCAAAAATTAATCAGTCGATTAATCTTTGGAAAACGATACCAAGCCAAGAACTACGCAACAGTCCAGTTTGGATCACCAAAAGCCCCTAAGATCATTTTGGATGATCTACACTGGACTGCACTATTAATTTATAACATTTAAGCCATTAATTTACAATATTTACGTCATGAATTTACAACAATAAGTCACAAATTCATAACATTTAAGCTATTAATTTTTACATTTATACCATTAATTCCTAACATTCAAACTATTAATTTATAACACTTAAGCTATTAATTTATAACATTTAAGCATATAATTAACAACGATTAAACTATTAATTTATAACAATTGAAACATTAATTGGCACATTTAAAACATTAATTTATAAGAATCAAACCATTCCTCGAGGAATCAGTAAGTCTGGCGCTAATAGCCCAATACATCGATAGATTTAACGAAGAAATACGTAACCGCGATTACAGCCAATTAGATCATATTATTTGCTACATAATTAATAACTGTATCACGTACAGCGATGCAGGCGGTATTGAAGAAATAAAGCCATTTTATGTTACAACTATAACGAGTAAATTTAATCGTTTAACTTGTGAGGAATTAAAAAGGTACCTGACTTCTAAATAAGCATTAAATAAGAATCTTAAATATCGCAAACAGTGATGTAGGTGTTACTCAAGAAAAAAGAACGTTTTATTTTTTAATTACTACGAGTAAATGAACGAATATCGATAATATAATATAACGCTTAATATGAATTTTATCTGTCTGATTATTTAATAGCTTAACTTATTTCACAGTAACGTCATCGACTGCCCTTAGGCTCTTTTCCCTTTTTGTCCAAACTAATCGATAGTCGAAAACTAGTATCATGTTGGTGTGAATTTAGTCTTAGTTTGTAGAAACTATTAAAATGATAAAAATGGATATCGTATTAAATCGTAAAAGATGCCAATTTACGATAAAAATTAAGAAATCGTTCAATTTGATTTTGTTACAATGGAAAAACCGTCTCCTGCTATGTCAAAAAATCGTTACCGTTTGATTAACAAACCGACGCCTTGTTAAGTTATATAAGGAACACGGATGTCCCGCGCGAGCTCTTTTGTGCCTGAAATTCCGGAGAGTGAACATCGAAGAAGAACATAAATATCAGGTAAGTAAGAAAAAATATCGAAAAACAACATTGTAACTAGTAATTTATAACGTCTAAACCATTAATTTACAACACTTAAGCTATTAATTTATAACATTCAAGCCATTAATATATAACATTTAAGGAATTAATTTATAACGTCTAAACTATTAATTTATAACATTTATGCTATTAATTTATAACATTTAAGCCATTAATTTCTAACTTTTGAACTGTTATTTTATACATTTAGCCATTAATTTATAACATTTAAACTATTAATTTATATCATCTAAGCCATTAAATTATAACATTCAAGCTATTAATTTATAACATTTAAACTGTTAATTTATAACATTTAAACCATTAATTTACAGCATTTAAAGTGTTATTTTATACATTTAAGCCATTAATTTATAACATTTAAGCAATTAATTTATAACATTTAAACTATTAATTTCTAACATTTAAGCCATTAATTTCTAACATTTAAGCAATTAATTGACAACATCTGAGCCACTAATTTACAACGTTTAAACAGTTGTTTTATACATTTAAGCTATTATTTTATAACATTAAAGCTATTAATTAACAACATCTAAGCCATTAATTTACAATATTTACGTAATGAATTTACAACAATAAGTCACAAATTCATAACATTTAAGCTATTAATTTTTACATTTATACCATTAATTCCTAACATTCAAACTATTAATTTATAACACTTAAGCTATTAATTTATAACATTTAAGCATATAATTAACAACGATTAAACTATTAATTTATAACAATTGAAACATTAATTGGCACATTTAAAACATTAATTTATAAGAATCAAACCATTCCTCGAGGAATCAGTAAGTCTGGCGCTAATAGCCCACTACATCGATAGATTTAACGAAGAAATACGTAACCGCGATTACAGCCAATTAGATCATATTATTTGCTACATAATTAATAACTGTATCACGTACAGCGATGCAGGCGGTATTGAAGAAATAAAGCCATTTTATGTTACAACTATAACGAGTAAATTTAATCGTTCAACTTGTGAGGAATTAAAAAGGTACCTGACTTCTAAATAAGCATTAAATAGGAATCTTAAATATCGCAAACAGTGATGTAGGTGTTACTCAAGAAAAAAGAACGTTTTATTTTTTAATTACTACGAGTAAATGAACGAATATCGATAATATAATATAACGCTTAATATGAATTTTATCTGTCTGATTATTTAATAGCTTAACTTATTTCACAGTAACGTCATCGACTGCCCTTAGGCTCTTTTCCCTTTTTGTCCAAACTAATCGATAGTCGAAAACTAGTATCATGTAGGTGTGAATTTAGTCTTAGTTTGTAGAAACTATTAAAATGATAAAAATGGATATCGTATTAAATCGTAAAAGATGCCAATTTACGATAAAAATTAAGAAATCTTTCAATTTGATTTTGTTACAATGGAAAAACCGTCTCCTGCTATGTCAAAAAATCGTTACCGTTTGATTAACAAACCGACGCCTTGTTAAGTTATATAAGGAACACGGAAGTCGCGCGCGAGCTCTTTTGTGCCTGAAATTCCGGAGAGTGAACATCGAAGAAGAACATAAATATCAGGTAAGTAAGAAAAAATATCGAACAACAACATTGTAACTAGTAATTTATAACGTCTAAACCATTAATTTACAACACTTAAGCTATTAATTTATAACATTCAAGCCATTAATTTATAACATTTAAGGAATTAATTTATAACGTCTAAACTATTAATTTATAACATTTATGCTATTAATTTATAACATTTAAGCCATTAATTTCTAACTTTTGAACTGTTATTTTATACATTTAGCCATTAATCTATAACATTTAAACTATTAATTTATATCATCTAAGCCATTAAATTATAACATTTAAGCTATTAATTTACAACATCTAAGCCACTAATTTACAATATTTAAACTATTAATTTATATCATCTAAGCCATTAATTTATAATATTTAAGCCATTAATCTAAAACAATTCCTCCATTAATTCTTAACAACTATACCAATAATTTATAACCATATTCTCCCATTAATTCAAAGTAATTGTGCTCTTAATTTATAACAGTTGTACCATTAATCGGAAGCAACTCTACATTCATTGATTTAAATCAGTACCATCAATGTGAGTGAATTAATGATTTATATTGTATTATTTTATTAACGAAATCTTTCAGGTCCCTGGATTGCTATTTTATTTCTATATAGCATTATTTTTTAATTTTAAATACAGTACTTAATTTCTCATTTCACTATTTTGTATCAAAGCAGTGGTAACGCAGAGTGTAATTTTAAGATGTAATTTTCCATGTCTGCTAAAAACCAAGGAAACAACACCATATTCATGGAATCAAGGAAGCAAGTGTAGTTTAACCGAAGGCAACGACATCTTATCTGTAGCTGCACATGAGTCATAGGACATTTCAAATAGTGTTGTTGTTTTGCCTCGGAGTACCAAAACCGTTAGATTACAAGTAATTTAAAAACAAATAAACTCCGGACAAAACAATGCCGCCGCTACAATGTCGCTTTATTATAAAATAATTTTACATCTCTGCTTCCAATGCGTAAAAACTCATATGTAAATGGGAGCCGAGCGTAGTTACCTCCTCGTGGTGGGTCCCGGTAATTGGTATCGTTTTCCAAATAATAATACACCAAGTACTATTTCGAATATTAGTATTATTATTCGAAAACGATATCAAGCTAAAAACTACTTGAATATAGTCTGGTCTTGATCACCCAAAATAGTTTTGGTGATCTAAACTGGACTAATACCCCCCCGCGGGGCAACGTGGGACATCGTGGGACATCGCAGGACACCGTGGGATGCGAGCGTATTAGCTTTAATTAATCATAAGATAGATACCTATGTTATGTACATTGTAAGCTCATTCTGTACAAAGATACTTATCTATCTTGGAACGACAAATAAAGATCTCGTCTCTCTTGATCCCCTCGCTTACCATACTGGAAAAATTGTTCCCACGATATATCGGTTCGCGATCACTCAGTTCTTTCAAACTGTCGCGTGGCGTACTCGCTCGCGTGTATTTCGGGTGCGTGCGGGTCAATGTGCTCTAGACAACTCTTCGGATTCGTAAGTCGCCCAAGGACAGCTCTGTCTTGGTGACTGCTCAACGTTTGCATCGGATCACGGGAGTTGTCGTCGTGCCGGTGATGCTTGCTAATCTGTTGGGGATTCAGTCGTGGATCTGCAGTCCTGTCCGATTGGTACTTCGGTACTCGGTCAGGGACCAGCAATTTCACGTCCTCCGTAATCCTGTTCGGCCCCGCGGGAGTGGACCCCACTGTTCAGTTGAGGTATTGCCTTCGTAATCCTGTTCAGCGGTCCCTCCCCGTGAGTGGACCCCACTGTTCAGTTGGGGCCTCGTGCCTTGGTAATCCTGTTCAGCGGTCCCTCCCTGTGAGTGGACCCCACTGTTCAGTTGGGGCCTCTTGCCTTCGTAATCCTGTTCAGCGGTCCCTCCCCGGGTTCCACTTGTTCAGTTGGAGTGTGTCAAGTTGCTGGCCTATGTGCTGGATCCACGGCTGAATTACTAGTGGATCACTGGCATCATCTGTCGGCGCCATCGACCGCGACTCGTGTAAGTTTCGAACGGCGAAACAGGAATCGAGTTACGGCCAATTCTTGGGCTTCCCGTTGAACCTCGGGGTTATCTCGTGTACTGGGTTATTTCGCGTAGGTTTGTTAGTTCTTTCGAGAGATCGCGACCTCGTCCGTTTCGGGACAGTGTCAGTAGCTTCATCTTCTTCTTTTCGTTCCATGTTAGATAAATGTGTCTTTGATACCGAATGTTGCCAGTAGGGATGCGAATTATTGTATATTTGTACTGATCGATGTTATCGTTGTGTGGGAGATAGATGATGCGTTACGTATGCCTTGTTCTACGTTTGTAAAGATTCATGTTAGCGCTGCGTTGGAGATATGTGTTTCGCAGTTAGACTACGAAACAACTATTTCTTTATGCAGGGCCATGGTCAAGTAGTGTCAAAACTGGACATTCTGCCAATAGGTTGAATGTCGAGATCGATGTGTAGTGTTAAATAACCCATGGGTGGGTCTCGTGCGTAGTCACCTCCTCGTGGTGAGACCTGGTAATTGGCATCGTTTTCCAAAAATTAATCAGTCGATTAATCTTTGGAAAACGATACCAAGCCAAGAACTACGCAACAGTCCAGTTTGGATCACCAAAAGCCCCTAAGATCATTTTGGATGATCTACACTGGACTGCACTATTAATTTATAACATTTAAGCCATTAATTTACAATATTTACGTCATGAATTTACAACAATAAGTCACAAATTCATAACATTTAAGCTATTAATTTTTACATTTATACCATTAATTCCTAACATTCAAACTATTAATTTATAACACTTAAGCTATTAATTTATAACATTTAAGCATATAATTAACAACGATTAAACTATTAATTTATAACAATTGAAACATTAATTGGCACATTTAAAACATTAATTTATAAGAATCAAACCATTCCTCGAGGAATCAGTAAGTCTGGCGCTAATAGCCCAATACATCGATAGATTTAACGAAGAAATACGTAACCGCGATTACAGCCAATTAGATCATATTATTTGCTACATAATTAATAACTGTATCACGTACAGCGATGCAGGCGGTATTGAAGAAATAAAGCCATTTTATGTTACAACTATAACGAGTAAATTTAATCGTTTAAATTGTGAGGAATTAAAAAGGTACCTGACTTCTAAATAAGCATTAAATAAGAATCTTAAATATCGCAAACAGTGATGTAGGTGTTACTCAAGAAAAAAGAACGTTTTATTTTTTAATTACTACGAGTAAATGAACGAATATCGATAATATAATTTAACGCTTAATATGAATTTTATCTGTCTGATTATTTAATAGCTTAACTTATTTCACAGTAACGTCATCGACTGCCCTTAGGCTCTTTTCCCTTTTTGTCCAAACTAATCGATAGTCGAAAACTAGTATCATGTAGGTGTGAATTTAGTCTTAGTTTGTAGAAACTATTAAAATGATAAAAATGGATATCGTATTATATCGTAAAAGATGCCAATTTACGATAAAAATTAAGAAATCGTTCAATTTGATTTTGTTACAATGGAAAAACCGTCTCCTGCTATGTCAAAAAATCGTTACCGTTTGATTAACAAACCGACGCCTTGTTAAGTTATATAAGGAACACGGAAGTCGCGCGCGAGCTCTTTTGTGCCTGAAATTCCGGAGAGTGAACATCGAAGAAGAACATAAATATCAGGTAAGTAAGAAAAAATATCAAACAACAACATTGTAACTAGTAATTTATAACGTCTAAACCATTAATTTACAACACTTAAGCTATTAATTTATAACATTCAAGTCATTAATTTATAACATTTAAGGAATTAATTTATAACGTCTAAACTATTAATTTATAACATTTATGCTATTAATTTATAACATTTAAGCCATTAATTTCTAACTACTGAACTGTTATTTTATACATTTAGCCATTAATTTATTACATTTAAACTATTAATTTATATCATCTAAGCCATTAAATTATAACATTCAAGCTATTAATTTATAACATTTAAACTGTTAATTTATAACATTTAAACCATTAATTTACAGCATTTAAAGTGTTATTTTATACATTTAAGCCATTAATTTATAACATTTAAGCAATTAATTTATAACATTTAAACTATTAATTTCTAACATTTAAGCCATTAATTTCTAACATTTAAGCAATTAATTGACAACATCCCAGCCACTAATTTACAACATTTAAACTGTTGTTTTATACATTTAAGCTATTATTTTATAACATTTAAGCTATTAATTAACAACATCTAAGCCATTAATTTACAACATTTAAAGTGTTATTTTATACATTTAAGCTATTAATTTATAACATTTAAGCTATTAATTTATAACATTTAAGCCATTAATTTCTAACTTTTGAACTGTTATTTTATACATTTAGCCATTAATCTATAACATTTAAACTATTAATTTATATCATCTAAGCCATTAAATTATAACATTTAAGCTATTAATTTACAACATCTAAGCCACTAATTTACAATATTTAAACTATTAATTTATATCATCTAAGCCATTAATTTATAATATTTAAGCCATTAATCTAAAACAATTCCTCCATTAATTCTTAACAACTATACCAATAATTTATAACCATATTCTCCCATTAATTCAAAGTAATTGTGCTCTTAATTTATAACAGTTGTACCATTAATCGGAAGCAACTCTACATTCATTGATTTAAATCAGTACCATCAATGTGAGTGAATTAATGATTTATATTGTATTATTTTATTAACGAAATCTTTCAGGTCCCTGGATTGCTATTTTATTTCTATATAGCATTATTTTTTAATTTTAAATACAGTACTTAATTTCTCATTTCACTATTTTGTATCAAAGCAGTGGTAACGCAGAGTGTAATTTTAAGATGTAATTTTCCATGTCTGCTAAAAACCAAGGAAACAACACCATATTCATGGAATCAAGGAAGCAAGTGTAGTTTAACCGAAGGCAACGACATCTTATCTGTAGCTGCACATGAGTCATAGGACATTTCAAATAGTGTTGTTGTTTTGCCTCGGAGTACCAAAACCGTTAGATTACAAGTAATTTAAAAACAAATAAACTCCGGACAAAACAATGCCGCCGCTACAATGTCGCTTTATTATAAAATAATTTTACATCTCTGCTTCCAATGCGTAAAAACTCATATGTAAATGGGACCCGAGCGTAGTTACCTCCTCGTGGTGGGTCCCGGTAATTGGTATCGTTTTCCAAATAATAATACACCAAGTACTATTTCGAATATTAGTATTATTATTCGAAAACGATATCAAGCTAAAAACTACTTGAATATAGTCTGGTCTTGATCACCCAAAATAGTTTTGGTGATCGAAACTGGACTAATACCCCCCCGCGGGGGCAACGTGGGACATCGTGGGACATCGCAGGATACCGTGGGATGCGAGCGTATTAGCTTTAATTAATCATAAGATAGATACCTATGTTATGTACATTGTAAGCTCATTCTGTACAAAGATACTTATCTATCTTGGAACGACAAATAAAGATCTCGTTTCTCTTGATCCCCTCGCTTACCATTCTAGAAAAATTGTTCCCACGATATATCGGTTCGCGATCACTCAGTTCTTTCAAACTGTCGCGTGGCGTACTCGCTCGCGTGTATTTCGGGTGCGTGCGGGTCAATGTGCTCTAGACAACTCTTCGGATTCGTAAGTCGCCCAAGGACAGCTGTGTCTTGGTGACTGCTCAACGTTTGCATCGGATCACGGGAGTTGTCGTCGTGCCGGCGATGCTTGCTAATCTGTTGGGGATTCAGTCGTGGATCTGCAGTCCTGTCCGATTGGTACTTCGGTACTCGGTCAGGGACCAGCAATTTCACGTCCTCCGTAATCCTGTTCGGCCCCGCGGGAGTGGACCCCACTGTTCAGTTGAGGTATTGCCTTCGTAATCCTGTTCAGCGGTCCCTCCCCGTGAGTGGACCCCACTGTTCAGTTGGGGCCTCGTGCCTTGGTAATCCTGTTCAGCGGTCCCTCCCTGTGAGTGGACCCCACTGTTCAGTTGGGGCCTCTTGCCTTCGTAATCCTGTTCAGCGGTCCCTCCCCGGGTTCCACTTGTTCAGTTGGAGTGTGTCAAGTTGCTGGCCTATGTGCTGGATCCACGGCTGAATTACTAGTGGATCACTGGCATCATCTGTCGGCGCCATCGACCGCGACTCGTGTAAGTTTCGAACGGCGAAATAGGAATCGAGTTACGGCCAATTCTTGGGCTTTCCGTTGAACCTCGGGGTTATCTCGTGTACGGGGGTACGTCGCGTAGGTTTGTTAGTTCTTTCGAGAGATCGCGATCTCGTCCGTTTCGGGACAGTGTCAGTAGCTTCATCTTCTTCTTTTCGCTCCAAGTTAGATAAATGTGTCTTTGATACCGAATGTTGCCAGTAGGGATGCGAATTATTGTTTATTTGTACTGATCGATGTAATCGTTGTGTGGGAGATAGATGATGCGTTACGTATGCCTTGTTCTACGTTTGTAAAGATTCATGTTAGCGCTGCGTTGGAGATATGTGTTTCGCAGTTAGACTACGAAACAACTATTTCTTTACGCAGGCCCATGGTCAAGTAGTGTCAAAACTGGACATTCTGCCAATAGGTTGAATGTCGAGATCGATGTGTAGTGTTAAATAACCCATGGGCGGGTCTCGTGCGTAGTCACCTCCTCGTGGTGAGACCTTGTAATTGGCATCGTTTTCCAAAAATTAATCAGTCGATTAATCTTTGGAAAACGATACCAAGCCAAGAACTACGCAACAGTCCAGTTTTTATCAACAAAAGCCCCTAAGATCATTTTGGATGATCTACACTGGACTGCACTATTAATTTATAACATTTAAGCCATTAATTTACAATATTTACGTCATGAATTTACAACAATAAGTCACAAATTCATAACATTTGAGCTATTAATTTTTACATTTATACCATTAATTCCTAACACTCAAACTATTAATTTATAACACTTAAGCTATTAATTTATAACATTTAAGCAAATAATTAACAACGATTAAACTATTAATTTATAACAATTGAAACAATAATTGGCACATTTAAAACATTAATTTATAAGAATCAAACCATTCCTCGAGGAATCAGTAAGTCTCGCGCTAATAGCCCAATACATCGATAGATTTAACGAAGAAATACGTAACCGCGATTACAACCAATTAGATCATATTATTTGCTACATAATTAATAACTGTATCACGTACAGCGATGTAGGCGGTATTGAAGGAATAAAGCCATTTTATGTTACAACTATAACGAGTAAATTTAATCGTTTAACTTGTGAAGAATTAAAAAGGTACCTGACTTCTATATAAGCATTAAATAAGAATCTTAAATATCGCAAACAGTGATGTAGGTGTTACTCAAGAAAAAAGAACGTTTTATTTTTTAATTAGCACGAGTAAATGAACGAATATCGATAATATAATATAACGCTTAATATGAATTTTATCTGTCTGATTATTTAATAGCTTAACTTATTTCACAGTAACGTCATCGACTGCCCTTAGGCTCTTTTCCCTTTTTGAACAAACTAATCGATAGTCGAAAACTAGTATCATGTAGGTGTGAATTTAGTCTTAGTTTGTAGAAACTATTAAAATGATAAAAATGGATATCGTATTAAATCGTAAAAGATGCCAATTTACGATAAAAATTAAGAAATCGTTCAATTTGATTTTGTTACAATGGAAAAACCGTCTCCTGCTATGTCAAAAAATCGTTACCGTTTGATTAACAAACCGACGCCTTGTTAAGTCATATAAGGAACACGGAAGTCTCGCGCGAGCTCTTTTGTGCCTGAAATTCCGGAGAGTGAACATCGAAGAAGAACATAAATATCAGGTAAGTAAGAAAAAATATCGAACAACAACATTGTAACTAGTAATTTATATCGTCTAAACCATTAATTTACAACACTTAAGCTATTAATTTATAACATTCAAGCCATTAATTTATAACATTTAAGGAATTAATTTATAACGTCTAAACTATTAATTTATAACATTTATGCTATTAATTTATAACATTTAAGCCATTAATTTCTAACTTTTGAACTGTTATTTTACACATTTAGCCATTAATTTATAACATTTAAACTATTAATTTATATCATCTAAGCCATTAAATTATAACATTCAAGCTATTAATTTATAACATTTAAACTGTTAATTTATAACATTTAAACAATTAATTTACAGCATTTAAAGTGTTATTTTACACATTTAAGCCATTAATTTATAACATTTAAGCAATTAATTTATAGCATTTAAACTATTAATTTCTAACATTTAAGCCATTAATTTCTAACATTTAAGCAATTAATTGACAACATCTGAGCCACTAATTTACAACGTTTAAACTGTTGTTTTATACATTTAAGCTATTATTTTATAACATTTAAGCTATTAATTAACAACATCTAAGCCATTAATTTACAACATTTAAAGTGTTATTTTATACATTTAAGCTATTAATTTATAACATTTAAGCCATTAATTTCTAACTTTTGAACTGTTATTTTATACATTTAGCCATTAATTTATAACATTTAAACTATCAATTTATTTCATCTAAGCCATTAAATTATAACATTTAAGCTATTAATTTACAACATCTAAGCCACTAATTTACAATATTTAAACTATTAATTTATATCATCTAAGCCATTAATTTATAATATTTAAGCCATTAATCTAAAACAATTCCTCCATTAATTCTTAACAACTATACCAATAATTTATAACCATATTCTCCCATTAATTCAAAGTAATTGTGCTCATAATTTATAACAGTTGTACCATTAATCGGAAGCAACTCTACATTCATTGATTTAAATCAGTACCATCAATGTGAGTGAATTAATGATTTATATTGTATTATTTTATTAACGAAATCTTTCAGGTCCCTGGATTGCTATTTGATTTCTATATAGCATTATTTTTTAATTTTAAATACAGTACTTAATTTCTCATTTCACTATTTTGTATAAAAGCAGTGGTAACGCAGAGTGTAATTTTAAGATGTAATTTTCCATGTCTGCTAAAAACCAAGGAAACAACACCATATTCATGGAATCAAGGAAGCAAGTGTAGTTTAACCGAAGGCAACGACATCTTATCTGTAGCTGCACATGAGTCATAGGACATTTCAAATAGTGTTGTTGTTTTGCCTCGGAGTACCAAAACCGTTAGATTACAAGTAATTTAAAAACAAATAAACTCCGGACAAAACAATGCCGCCGCTACAATGTCGCTTTATTATAAAATAATTTTACATCTCTGCTTCCAATGCGTAAAAACTCATATGTGAATGGAACCCGAGCGTAGTTACCTCCTCGTGGTGGGTCCCGGTAATTGGTATCGTTTTCCAAATAATAATACACCAAGTACTATTTCGAATATTAGTATTATTATTCGAAAACGATATCAAGCTAAAAACTACTTGAATATAGTCTGGTCTTGATCACCCAAAATAGTTTTGGTGATCTAAACTGGACTAATACCCCCCCGCGGGGGCAACGTGGGACATCGTGGGACATCGCAGGACACCGTGGGATGCGAGCGTATTAGCTTTAATTAATCATAAGATAGATACCTATGTTATGTACATTGTAAGCTCATTCTGTACAAAGATACTTATCTATCTTGGAACGACAAATAAAGATCTCGTCTCTCTTGATCCCCTCGCTTACCATACTGGAAAAATTGTTCCCACGATATATCGGTTCGCGATCACTCAGTTCTTTCAAACTGTCGCGTGGCGTACTCGCTCGCGTGTATTTCGGGTGCGTGCGGGTCAATGTGCTCTAGACAACTCTTCGGATTCGTAAGTCGCCCAAGGACAGCTCTGTCTTGGTGACTGCTCAACGTTTGCATCGGATCACGGGAGTTGTCGTCGTGCCGGTGATGCTTGCTAATCTGTTGGGGATTCAGTCGTGGATCTGCAGTCCTGTCCGATTGGTACTTCGGTACTCGGTCAGGGACCAGCAATTTCACGTCCTCCGTAATCCTGTTCGGCCCCGCGGGAGTGGACCCCACTGTTCAGTTGAGGTATTGCCTTCGTAATCCTGTTCAGCGGTCCCTCCCCTTGAGTGGACCCCACTGTTCAGTTGGGGCCTCGTGCCTTGGTAATCCTGTTCAGCGGTCCCTCCCTGTGAGTGGACCCCACTGTTCAGTTGGGGCCTCTTGCCTTCGTAATCCTGTTCAGCGGTCCCTCCCCGGGTTCCACTTGTTCAGTTGGAGTGTGTCAAGTTGCTGGCCTATGTGCTGGATCCACGGCTGAATTACTAGTGGATCACTGGCATCATCTGTCGGCGCCATCGACCGCGACTCGTGTAAGTTTCGAACGGCGAAACAGGAATCGAGTTACGGCCAATTCTTGGGCTTTCCGTTGAACCTCGGGGTTATCTCGTGTACGGGGGTACGTCGCGTAGGTTTGTTAGTTCTTTCGAGAGATCGCGATCTCGTCCGTTTCGGGACAGTGTCAGTAGCTTCATCTTCTTCTTTTCGCTCCAAGTTAGATAAATGTGTCTTTGATACCGAATGTTGCCAGTAGGGATGCGAATTATTGTTTATTTGTACTGATCGATGTAATCGTTGTGTGGGAGATAGATGATGCGTTACGTATGCCTTGTTCTACGTTTGTAAAGATTCATGTAAGCGCTGCGTTGGAGATATGTGTTTCGCAGTTAGACTACGAAACAACTATTTCTTTACGCAGGCCCATGGTCAAGTAGTGTCAAAACTGGACATTCTGCCAATAGGTTGAATGTCGAGATCGATGTGTAGTGTTAAATAACCCATGGGCGGATCTCGAGCGTAGTCACCTCCTCGTGGTGAGACCTGGTAATTGGCATCGTTTTCCAAAAATTAATCAGTCGATTAATCTTTGGAAAACGATACCAAGCCAAGAACTACGCAACAGTCCAGTTTGGATCAACAAAAGCCGCTAAGATCATTTTGGATGATCTACACTGGACTGCACTATTAATTTATAACATTTAAGCCATTAATTTACAATATTTACGTCATGAATTTACAACAATAAGTCACAAATTCATAACATTTAAGCTATTAATTTTTACATTTATACCATTAATTCCTAACACTCAAACTATTAATTTATAACACTTAAGCTATTAATTTATAACATTTAAGCAAATAATTAACAACGAATAAACTATTAATTTATAACAATTGAAACAATAATTGGCACATTTAAAACATTAATTTATAAGAATCAAACCATTCCTCGAGGAATCAGTAAGTCTCGCGCTAATAGCCCAATACATCGATAGATTTAACGAAGAAATACGTAACCGCGATTACAACCAATTAGATCATATTATTTGCTACATAATTAATAACTGTATCACGTACAGCGATGCAGGCGGTATTGAGAAATAAAGCCATTTTATGTTACAACTATAACGAGTAAATTTAATCGTTTAACTTGTGAAGAATTAAAAAGGTACCTGACTTCTAAATAAGCATTAAATAAGAATCTTAAATATCGCAAACAGTGATGTAGGTGTTACTCAAGAAAAAGAACGTTTTATTTTTTAATTAGCACGAGTAAATGAACGAATATCGATAATATAATATAACGCTTAATATGAATTTTATCTGTCTGATTATTTAATAGCTTAGCTTATTTCACAGTAACGTCATCGACTGCCCTTAGGCTCTTTTCCCTTTTTGTCCAAACTAATCGATAGTCGAAAACTAGTATCATGTAGGTGTGAATTTAGTCTTAGTTTGTAGAAACTATTTAAATGATAAAAATGGATATCGTATTAAATCGTAAAAGATGCCAATTTACGATAAAAATTAAGAAATCGTTCAATTTTGATTTTGTTACAATGGAAAAACCGTCTCCTGCTATGTCAAAAAATCGTTACCGTTTGATTAACAAACCGACACCTTGTTAAGTTATATAAGGAACACGGAAGTCGCGCGCGAGCTCTTTTGTGCCTGAAATTCCGGAGAGTGATCATCGAAGAAGAACATAAATATCAGGTAAGTAAGAAAAAATATCAAACAACAACATTGTAACTAGTAATTTATAACGTCTAAACCATTAATTTACAACACTTAAGCTATTAATTTATAACATTCAAGCCATTAATTTATAACATTTCAGGAATTAATTTATAACGTCTAAACTATTAATTTATAACATTTATGCTATTAATTTATAACATTTAAGCCATTAATTTCTAACTTTTGAACTGTTATTTTATACATTTAGCCATTAATTTATAACATTTAAAACTATTAATTTATATCATCTAAGCCATTAAATTATAACATTCAAGCTATTAATTTATAACATTTAAACTGTTAATTTATAACATTTAAACCATTAATTTACAGCATTTAAAGTGTTATTTTATACATTTAAGCCATTAATTTATAACATTTAAGCTATTAATTTGTAACATTTAAGCCATTAATTTCTAACTTTTGAACTGTTATTTTATACATTTAGCCATTAATTTATAACATTTAAACTATTAATTTATATCATCTAAGCCATTAAATTATAACATTTAAGCTATTAATTTACAACATCTAAGCCACTAATTTACAATATTTAAACTATTAATTTATATCATCTAAGCCATTAATTTATAATATTTAAGCCATTAATCTAATACAATTCCTCCATTAATTCTTAACAAGTATACCAATAATTTATAACCATATTCTCCCATTAATTCAAAGTAATTGTGCTCTTAATTTATAACAGTTGTACCATTAATCGGAAGCAACTCTACATTCATTGATTTAAATCAGTACCATCAATGTGAGTGAATTAATGATTTATATTGTATTATTTTATTAACGAAATCTTTCAGGTCCCTGGATTGCTATTTTATTTCTATATAGCATTATTTTTTAATTTTAAATACAGTACTTAATTTCTCATTTCACTATTTTGTATAAAAGCAGTGGTAACGCAGAGTGTAATTTTAAGATGTAATTTTCCATGTCTGCTAAAAACCAAGGAAACAACACCATATTCATGGAATCAAGGAAGCAAGTGTAGTTTAACCGAAGGCAACGACATCTTATCTGTAGCTGCACATGAGTCATAGGACATTTCAAATAGTGTTGTTGTTTTGCCTCGGAGTACCAAAACCGTTAGATTACAAGTAATTTAAAAACAAATAAACTCCGGACAAAACAATGCCGCCGCTACAATGTCGCTTTATTATAAAATAATTTTAAATCTCTGCTTCCAATGCGTAAAAACTCATATGTAAATGGGACCCGAGCGTAGTTACCTCCTCGTGGTGGGTCCCGGTAATTGGTATCGTTTTCCAAATAATAATACACCAAGTACTATTTCGAATATTAGTATTATTATTCGAAAACGATATCAAGTTAAAAACTACTTGAATATAGTCTGGTCTTGATCACCCAAAATAGTTTTGGTGATCTAAACTGGACTAATACCCCCCCGCGGGGGCAACGTGGGACATGGTGGGACATCGCAGGACACCGTGGGATGCGAGCGTATTAGCTTTAATTAATCATGGCCCGTTGTATCGCTTACACCGGTTCCCGGGCCCCTCTCGATCGCAGCCGTGACGGTCATCGTGGAGGTTTTAGTCGGTTGGAGTCCGGCACTACCACGCCGCTTTTCCCCAGAAGCGACCTGGTGTCCGCGCGGATTTCCTCCACGTTAAACAAAAAAAAAAAAAAAAAGCTTCAATTAATCATAAGATAGATACCTATGTTATGTACATTGTAAGCTCATTCTGTACAAAGATACTTATCTATCTTGGAACGACAAATAAAGATCTTGTCTCTCTTGATCCCCTCGCTTACCATACTGGAAAAATTGTTCCCACGATATATCGGTTCGCGATCACTCAGTTCTTTCAAACTGTCGCGTGGCGTACTCGCTCGCGTGTATTTCGGGTGCGTGCGGGTCAATGTGCTCTAGACAACTCTTCGGATTCGTAAGTCGCCCAAGGACAGCTCTGTCTTGGTGACTGCTCAACGTTTGCATCGGATCACGGGAGTTGTCGTCGTGCCGGTGATGCTTGCTAATCTGTTGGGGATTCAGTCGTGGATCTGCAGTCCTGTCCGATTGGTACTTCGGTACTCGGTCAGGGACCAGCAATTTCACGTCCTCCGTAATCCTGTTCGGCCCCGCGGGAGTGGACCCCACTGTTCAGTTGAGGTATTGCCTTCGTAATCCTGTTCAGCGGTCCCTCCCCGTGAGTGGACCCCACTGTTCAGTTGGGGCCTCGTGCCTTGGTAATCCTGTTCAGCGGTCCCTCCCTGTGAGTGGACCCCACTGTTCAGTTGGGGCCTCTTGCCTTCGTAATCCTGTTCAGCGGACCCTCCCCGGGTTACACTTGTTCAGTTGGAGTGTGTCAAGTTGCTGGCCTATGTGCTGGATCCACGGCTGAATTACTAGTGGATCACTGGCATCATCTGTCGGCGCCATCGACCGCGACTCGTGTAAGTTTCGAACGGCGAAATAGGAATCGAGTTACGGCCAATTCTTGGGCTTTCCGTTGAACCTCGGGGTTATCTCGTGTACGGGGGTACGTCGCGTAGGTTTGTTAGTTCTTTCGAGAGATCGCGATCTCGTCCGTTTCGGGACAGTGTCAGTAGCTTCATCTTCTTCTTTTCGTTCCAAGTTAGATAAATGTGTCTTTGATACCGAATGTTGCCAGTAGGGATGCGAATTATTGTATATTTGTACTGATCGATGTAATCGTTGTGTGGGAGATAGATGATGCGTTACGTATGCCTTGTTCTACGTTTGTAAAGATTCATGTTAGCGCTGCGTTGGAGATATGTGTTTCGCAGTTAGACTACGAAACAACTATTTCTTTACGCAGGCCCATGGTCAAGTAGTGTCAAAACTGGACATTCTGCCAATAGGTTGAATGTCGAGATCGATGTGTAGTGTTAAATAACCCATGGGCGGGTCTCTTGCGTAGTCACCTCCTCGTGGTGAGACCTGGTAATTGGCATCGTTTTCCAAAAATTAATCAGTCGATTAATCTTTGGAAAACGATACCAAGCCAAGAACTACGCAACAGTCCAGTTTGGATCACCAAAAGCCCCTAAGATCATTTTGGATGATCTACACTGGACTGCACTATTAATTTATAACATTTAAGCCATTAATTTACAATATTTACGTCATGAATTTACAACAATAAGTCACAAATTCACAACATTTAAGCTATTAATTTTTACATTTATAGCATTAATTCCTAACATTCAAACTATTAATTTATAACACTTAAGCTATTAATTTATAATATTTAAGCATATAAATAACAACGATTAAACTATTAATTTATAACAATTGAAACATTAATTGGCACATTTAAAACATTAATTTATAAGAATCAAACCATTCCTCGAGGAATCAGTAAGTCTGGCGCTAATAGCACAATACATCGATAGATTTAACGAAGAAATACGTAACCGCGATTACAGCCAATTAGATCATATTATTTGCTACATAATTAATAACTGTATCACGTACAGCGATGCAGGCGGTATTGAAGAAATAAAGCCATTTTATGTTACAACTATAACGAGTAAATTTAATCGTTTAACTTGTGAGGAATTAAAAAGGTACCTGACTTCTAAATAAGCATTAAATAAGAATCTTAAATATCGCAAACAGTGATGTAGGTGTTACTCAAGAAAAAAGAGCGTTTTATTTTTTAATTAGCAGGAGTAAATGAACGAATATCGATAATATAATATAACGCTTAATATGAATTTTATCTGTCTGATTATTTAATAGCTTAACTTATTTCACAGTAACGTCATCGACTGCCCTTAGGCTCTTTTCTCTTTTTGTCCAAACTAATCGATAGTCGAAAACTAGTATCATGTAGGTGTGAATTTAGTCTTAGTTTGTAGAAACTATTAAAATGATAAAAATGGATATCGTATTAAATCGTAAAAGATGCCAATTTACGATAAAAATTAAGAAATCGCTCAATTTGATTTTGTTACAATGGAAAAACCGTCTTCTGCTATGTCAAAAAATCGTTACCGTTTGATTAACAAACCGACGCCTTGTTAAGTTATATAAGGAACACGGAAGTCGCGCGCGAGCTTTTTTGTGCCTGAAATTCCGGAGAGTGAACATCGAAGAAGAACATAAATATCAGGTAAGTAAGAAAAAATATCAAACAACAACATTGTAACTAGTAATTTATAACGTCTAAACCATTAATTTACAACACTTAAGCTATTCATTTATAACATTCAAGCCATTAATTTATAACATTTAAGGAATTAATTTATAACGTCTAAACTATTAATTTATAACATTTATGCTATTAATTTATAACATTTAAGCCATTAATTTCTAACTTTTGAACTGTTATTTTATACATTTAGCCATTAATTTATAACATTTAAACTATTAATTTATATCATCTAAGCCATTAAATTATAACATTTAAGCTATTAATTTACAACATCTAAGCCACTAATTTAAAATATTTAAACTATTAATTTATATCATCTAAGCCATTAATTTATAATATTTAAGCCATTAATCTAAAACAATTCCTCCATTAATTCTTAACAACTATACCAATAATTTATAACCATATTCTCCCATCAATTCAAAGTAATTGTGCTCTTAATTTATAACAGTTGTACCATTAATCGGAAGCAACTCTACATTCATTGATTTAAATCAGTACCATCAATGTGAGTGAATTAATGATTTATATTGTATTATTTTATTAACGAAATCTTTCAGGTCCCTGGATTGCTATTTTATTTCTATATAGCATTCTTTTTTAATTTTAAATACAGTACTTAATTTCTCATTTCACTATTTTGTATAAAAGCTGTGGTAACGCAGAGTGTAATTTTAAGATGTAATTTTCCATGTCTGCTAAAAACCAAGGAAACAACACCATATTCATGGAATCAAGGAAGCAAGTGTAGTTTAACCGAAGGCAACGACATCTTATCTGTAGCTGCACATGAGTCATAGGACATTTCAAATAGTGTTGTTGTTTTGCCTCGGAGTACCAAAACCGTTAGATTACAAGTAATTTAAAAACAAATAAACTCCGGACAAAACAATGCCGCCGCTACAATGTCGCTTTATTATAAAATAATTTTACATCTCTGCTTCCAATGCATAAAAACTCATATGTAAATGGGACCCGAGCGTAGTTACCTCCTCGTGGTGGGTCCCGGTAATTGGTATCGTTTTCCAAATAATAATACACCAAGTACTATTTCGAATATTAGTATTATTATTCGAAAACGATATCAAGCTATAAACTACTTGAATATAGTCTGGTCTTGATCACCCAAAATAGTTTTGGTGATCTAAACTGGACTAATACCCCCCCGCGGGGGCAACGTGGGACATCGTGGGACATCGCAGGACACCGTGGGATGCGAGCGTATTAGCTTTAATTAATCATAAGATAGATACCTATGTTATGTACATTGTAAGCTCATTCTGTACAAAGATACTTATCTATCTTGGAACGACAAATAAAGATCTCGTCTCTCTTGATCCCCTCGCTTACCATACTGGAAAAATTGTTCCCACGATATATCGGTTCGCGATCACTCAGTTCTTTCAAACTGTCGCGTGGCGTACTCGCTCGCGTGTATTTCGGGTGCGTGCGGGTCAATGTGCTCTAGACAACTCTTCGGATTCGTAAGTCGCCCAAGGACAGCTCTGTCCAGGTGACTGCTCAACGTTTGCATCGGATCACGGGAGTTGTCGTCGTGCCGGTGATGCTTGCTAATCTGTTGGGGATTCACTCGTGGATCTGCAGTCCTGTCCGATTGGTACTTGGGTACTCGATCAGAGACCTCCAATTTCACGTCCTCCGTAATCCTGTTCGGCCCCGCGGGAGTGGACCCCACTGTTCAGTTGAGGTATTGCCTTCGTAATCCTGTTCAGCGGTCCCTCCCCGTGAGTGGACCCAACTGTTCAGTTGGGGCCTCGTGCCTTGGTAATCCTGTTCAGCGGTCCCTCCCTGTGAGTGGACCCCACTGTTCAGTTGAGGTATTGCCTTCGTAATCCTGTTCAGCGGTCCCGCCCCGTGAGTGGACCCCACTGTTCAGTTGAGGTATTGCCTTCGTAATCCTGTTCAGCGTTCCCGCCCCGTGAGTGGACCCCACTGTTCAGTTGGGGCCTCGTGCCTCGGTAATCCTGTTCAGCGGTCCCTCCCCGGGTTCCACTTGTTCAGTTGGAGTGTGTCAAGTTGCTGGCCTATGTGCTGGATCCACGGCTGAATTACTAGTGGATCACTGGCATCATCTGTCGGCGCCATCGACCGCGACTCGTGTAAGTTTCGAACGGCGAAACAGGAATCGAGTTACGGCCAATTCTTGGGCTTTCCGTTGAACCTCGGGGTTATCTCGTGTACGGGGGTACGTCGCGTAGGTTTGTTAGTTCTTTCGAGAGATCGCGATCTCGTCCGTTTCGGGACAGTGTCAGTAGCTTCATCTTCTTCTTTTCGTTCCAAGTTAGATAAATGTGTCTTTGATACCGAATGTTGCCAGTAGGGATGCGAATTATTGTATATTTGTACTGATCGATGTAATCGTTGTGTGGGAGATAGGTGATGCGTTACGTATGCCTTGTTCTACGTTTGTAAAGATTCATGTTAGCGCTGCGTTGGAGATATGTGTTTCGCAGTTAGACTACGAAACAACTATTTCTTTACGCAGGCCCATGGTCAAGTAGTGTCAAAACTGGACATTCTGCCAATAGGTTGAATGTCGAGATCGATGTGTAGTGTTAAATAACCCATGGGCGGGTCTCGTGCGTAGTCACCTCCTCGTGGTGAGACCTGGTAATTGGCATCGTTTTCCAAAAATTAATCAGTCGATTAATCTTTGGAAAACGATACCAAGCCAAGAACTACGCAACAGTCCAGTTTGGATCAACAAAAGCCCCTAAGATCATTTTGGATGATCTACACTGGACTGCACTATTAATTTATAACATTTAAGCCATTAATTTACAATATTTACGTCATGAATTTACAACAATAAGTCACAAATTCATAACATTTAAGCTATTAATTTTTACATTTATACCATTAATTCCTAACATTCAAACTATTAATTTATAACACTGAAGCTATTAATTTATAACATTTAAGCAAATAATTAACAACGATTAAGCTATTAATTTATAACAATTGAAACATTAATTGGCACATTTAAAACATTAATTTATAAGAATCAAACCATTCCTCGAGGAATCAGTAAGTCTCGCGCTAATAGCCCAATACATCGATAGATTTAACGAAGAAATACGTAACCGCGATTACAACCAATTAGATCATATTATTTGCTACATAATTAATAACTGTATCACGTACAGCGATGCAGGCGGTATTGAAGAAATAAAGCCATTTTATGTTACAACTATAACGAGTAAATTTAATCGTTTAACTTGTGAAGAATTAAAAAGGTACCTGACTTCTAAATAAGCATTAAATAAGAATCTTAAATATCGCAAACAGTGATGTAGGTGTTACTCAAGAAAAAAGAACGTTTTATTTTTTAATTAGCACGAGTAAATGAACGAATATCGATAATATAATATAACGCTTAATATGAATTTTATCTGTCTGATTATTTAATAGCTTAACTTATTTCACAGTAACGTCATCGACTGCACTTAGGCTCTTTTCCCTTTTTGTCCAAACTAATCGATAGTCGAAAACTAGTATCATGTAGGTGTGAATTTAGTCTTAGTTTGTAGAAACTATTAAAATGATAAAAATGGATATCGTATTGTAATATCGGAATATATTGAAGATGTAGTTTTTTCCGATTTATTATAATTTATTAATAATGGATTGAAATTACAGATATTAGTTAGACAGAAAACGATGTTTGATTAACAGGAAAACTAAATACAACGCTCGTATTTGTATCAAATAACTCGACAGCTATTTGGTAATACTCTCTCTCTCTCGACTCTCTCACTAGCAACTCTAACAACTCTACAACACTAACAGCTCAACTCTCACGACTCTACTCTTCGACGACTCGGTTAGCTCTCGACTCTACTCTTCGACGTCTCGATCAACTCTGATCCTAGCAACACACTCGCTTTTCGACTTGCACACTCTGACCTCTCGGTCATTGCTCCTTGAACCCGAAACCGTCCTTTTTTGTTCTAACGCTGTTTATCGTTTTTCCGCATACCTCTGTAAGAACTAGGTCACTTTAGTCACATAGGCGCTCTTAGATATAAACAAACCACAAAGGACAATGTACACGGTGTTTTTCTAGTTTCAGCCGATTTCCAATCGAAGCTATTTTACGATATTACAATCGGCCTTTCCTGACAATCACATCTGCCCTCAGATGTGCTCGTCGTCGCTGCTCGTATTTTCATCACTATTATCGGCACTCCACCACTTCATGTGATCGGCTGCCGTGGAAGTTGTACGTGGCCCTTCGTGCTCTCCCTCTCGCTGCACTATGTATCAGTCATTACGCAGGACTTTTACCACCCGATACGGTCCAAGAAACTTCGGATGCAGCTTTAGCCCAGGACCGCCCTGCGTTCTCTTGATCGCCACCAGATCTCCCGTCTTGTATGCTGTCGCCTTCTTGCGTCTCCTGTTATACGCCCGCTTGTTCCGGATTTGAATCTCCTCAATCCGTCTTCTTGCGTCTGCGCGCAGCTGATCCCGTTCCTCTTGGAACACCGCTGCCTGTTCGTCCTCAATTAGCTGACTGATCTGCGGATCATCTCGCAGCCTCATTCGTGTTCCGAACAACAACTGGAACGGGGCAGCGTTCGTACTTACATTGGGAGCTGCATTTAGATACTTCTGCGCTGTCTCCAGGTGTTTGAACCACTTGTCCGGCGTTGGCGCAGATAGCTTCGTCAACAGTGGAATAAGCGTCCGGTTCACTCTTTCCACTTGTCCGTTTGCCCGCGGGATCCCAGTCGTAGTCCGAACGTGTTGAATGCCTTCCTCTCTGCAGTAGTCTTCGAAGGCGCCGGCCGTGAACGCTGTTCCGCGATCGGAGATGATTCTCCTTGGGTTCCCAAAGTTCACGGACTGCTTCCTCAGGCGACTAATGACCTCGGCAGAACCCGTCGACTTAGTGGGATACAACCATACAAACTTTGTGAACGCGTCCACCACCACAAAGATATGTCGGTAGCTTTTTTTTGTGGAGGGTAATGGTCCAAGGTGGTCGACGTGATAGGTGTCGAGCGGCAATTCCCCCTTGTCGATGGTATTTAGCAACCCTTCCTGTTTTCCCTGTTTTCTCTCTGCAAGGATACAGTCGATGCAGCTCTGCACTACCTTTTCCACTTTTTCGCGCATTCCTCTAAACCAATAGTCCCTCCTTAATAATGCTTCTGTTTTGGTGATGCCAAAGTGACCGCGTTCGTAAGCCCGTCGAACCACCTGAGTTTGCATTGACTTTGGCACGACCAACAACGGTGTATCCTTTATTTCTCGGTATAGAATGCCGTTCTTTACGATGTACCCGTCGGCCTCATGTTGTTCCACGTTGTCTCGGATCTGCCGCAAGTCGTCTTCCTCCAGCTGCGCGTTCCTTATTCGTGCAACAATCCCTCGCTCGTCTTCGTCTATCAGCATGACTTCAGGTAGCGGATTTCGACTCAACGCATCGACATGCATCATACTGCTCCCGGGTCTATGTTCCACCTTGTAGTCGAATTCCTCTAAAAGGATCGCCCACCTCGCAACACATACACACAGGTCCCTTTTCTGCATCGTTAATGCAAACGCCTTACAGTCCGTAACGATCTTAAATGGGATACCTAGCAGGTAAACGCGGAACTTCTTTAACGCTTTCACGATGGCCAGGACTTCAAGCTCGTAGCTGGTGTATTTCTCCTCAGCCGGCGAAGTCTTTCCACTCGAATAGTATACAGGGTGAAAAGCGTTGTCCTCACTGTCGCGTTGCAACAAAATTGCACCGTATCCCATACTACACGCATCTGTATGCAGCTGAGTTTCCGCCCCCATGCAGTATAGCTTCAACACCGGTTTCTCGCTCAGCGCTGCTTTCAGTCTTATGAACGCTTCTCGCTCGCGCAGCTCGAACCTAAATGGGACATCTTTTTTCAGCAGATCCGACAATGGTCTCGCAATGATAGAATATCGGGGCACAAACTTTCTAAAATATCCTGTTAAACCCAGGAAACTCTGAACATCTCTAGCGGACCGGGGCTCCGGGAAATTAGTGACGGCCCTGGTTTTGCATTCCGATGGCTGAACGTTACCACCTTCGATAATATGGCCCAGATACTCTATCCTTGTTTGTAGGAATCGGCACTTATTCCAGTTTACGAGTAGTCCGTGTTCGCTAGCAACACGCAATACCGACCTTAATTTTTCGATTCCATTCGAAAAGTCAGTCGACGGCACAATTAAATCGTCCATGTACGTTAGTACAACCCCCGTCGCGATCAGCTCTTTAAAAATTGCATTTATGAATTTTTGGAAGACAGCTGGCGAATTACACAATCCAAATGGCATCTTAAGGAATTCGTATTGGCCCGTGGGGACTACGAATGCCGTATACTTTCTACTACTTTCCCCAACAGGAACATGAAAGAATCCGTTCTTGAGATCTAGAGTACTAAATACTCTCGAGCCCTGTAACAAATCTAATTGGTCTTCGATCAAGGGCAGCGGGTATCTGTCCTTCACTACTTTTTGATTTAGTCGTCTATAATCGACACAAATTCTAGTCGAGCCATCTTTTTTTTTTGACTAGAACGATCGGACTGGCATAATCGGAATGTGACTGGCGTATTATGCCGTCCTCCAGCCACATTTCGATTTGTTTATCGACTTCGACCTTGTCTTGTGGAGATAGTCTTCGCGGCCTTTCGTAAACTGGAATATCATCCCGTAATATCATATTCATCTCGATTCCTACTTCGCGCGTTTTCAATGGTCTATATTCTCGGATCAGATTTTCCACTGCCTGCCTATGTTGCATGTCCTTAACGTGTGACAAATCTATCTCACTCGCCTGTGTCTCTACATCTATCTTGAGGATTTCCGGACACTTATCGGGATTTTCGTCCTTTATTCTACTAATAAAAGATTCTCCCCTTTTTATTCTTATCTCAACAGTGTCCAAAAAGTCTGTGCCAATAATAAGCGAATATTGCATCACTGTGTTTGGAACTACGTGTACGGTTATACAGTACGACTCATCGTCTATAATGATGTTCGTTGAAAATTTCCCGAGCGTAAAATTCCTTCCGAAACCGACACCGCGAAATCCAACGATTTCCCGACTTAATCGGGGCGCTCCGATTTTCATATGCTGATCTGCTCGCATTAGAGTCAACTCACTACCGGTGTCTATCAACGCGCTCAACTCGAAGTTTCCGATCTTAACGTTTTTACCACGCTTCGTCGGTAATGATCGAAACGCGCTAGAAATTTTTTTTAAGGACTCACCCAAACTGTCGCATTTTGATGCGACGTGTCCGTACTCCCTACACTTGAAGCATTTAGGCCCTTTCGACCTGCTCGGACACTCCGCACACACGTGCTCCGCATCACCGCAATTGTAGCATCGCACCTTCTTCGCGTCTCCAGATCGACCGGGCTCCTCGTTCCTCTCGGTTTCGGACAGCTTCGCCACCGGCTTTAACCTGTTACTCTTCGGCTTCTCAATTTTCATCCTCGCCTCCATATCTCTTTTTATCGCCTCGTAGTGCCTGAAACGCTCTTTTAACTGCTCAATACTTCTGGCTCCGTATAACACAGTCTTGTTCGCGACTGCGTCGGGAATGCCTTGAATAATGTAGTTTATCAAGGATTGCGTATCAACCCTTCCTTGTTTTGCGATCCCGCACATGTGGTACATGTATTGTTGCAAACTCTCACATGCTTTCTTTTTCCTATGGGATAGCTCGTGATGTATCTGTTGGTCGCTTACTACACTTTCAAATTCATTCCTCAGCGCCGTTTTTAGCTTTGCCCAAGATTTCGCGCATCGTTCTTGTTGTATGAAGGCCTGAGCGGAGCCTACGAGCAGTTTCTTAGCATAGGCCACCATGTGGGCGTCTGACCAACCCCACACTTCTGCCATTTCCTCGAAGTCTTCCACCCACTGATCTACACTCAGCAGGTCATCCCCGCTGAATTTCTTTAACGAGCCCTCTACGTCTTTAAGACTCAACGTCGAACCGACACATACCTTCTGGTGATATTCATCGTGGTTCTGATACACCGCGCGCGTACCTCTCCTGTATTCTCGCGCGCCTCGTTTATCGTCCTCACCCTCACTTTCGTCGGAGCTCTCTTCTTCCGACGATACATCATTTCCTTCTAGGGCCGCCTGCAACCGTGCGCGTAATTCGGATTTTCTTCCCGTTACTTTCAACCCCAAGCTAGCGAGACGCGTTCTCAACTCTTTCGTCCTCAGCTTCTCGAGGTCTTCCTCTCCCTCTTGACTGCGTTCAGCTCTCTGCTTGCTTCTTAGACCTCGCTGGTTTGTTGGTTCTTCACCGCGCTTCGAATCCTTAGGAGTAGATCGACCAGGCTTGCACGCTCTGTTCAACCTGGCGACCAGCACCGATCTCGCACCAGATATAGGCAGATTCATCTGTGCGAGCTTACTCCTCAGCTCCTCCAGCGTCAAATCCTCTTCACCCGACAATCGTTCATCCTCAACGTTTGCCATTTTACTCTATTCTTTTTCTACTCCCACACAAATAGCTCCGTTAAATCGTGTCGTTCTCTGTCTTATTCAATCCCGGACGAGCCCCCAAGTTGTAATATCGGAATATATTGAAGATGTAGTTTTTTCCGATTTATTATAATTTATTAATAATGGATTGAAATTACAGATATTAGTTAGACAGAAAACGATGTTTGATTAACAGGAAAACTAAATACAACGCTCGTATTTGTATCAAATAACTCGACAGCTATTTGGTAATACTCTCTCTCTCTCGACTCTCTCACTAGCAACTCTAACAACTCTACAACACTAACAGCTCAACTCTCACGACTCTACTCTTCGACGACTCGGTTAGCTCTCGACTCTACTCTTCGACGTCTCGATCAACTCTGATCCTAGCAACACACTCGCTTTTCGACTTGCACACTCTGACCTCTCGGTCATTGCTCCTTGAACCCGAAACCGTCCTTTTTTGTTCTAACGCTGTTTATCGTTTTTCCGCATACCTCTGTAAGAACTAGGTCACTTTAGTCACATAGGCGCTCTTAGATATAAACAAACCACAAAGGACAACGTACACGGTGTTTTTCTAGTTTCAGCCGATTTCCAATCGAAGCTATTTTACGATATTACAGTATTAAATCGTAAAAGATGCCAATTTACGATAAAAATTAAGAAATCGTTCAATTTGATTTTGTTACAATGGAAAAACCGTCTCCTGCTATGTCAAAAAATCGTTACCGTTTGATTAACAAACCGACGCCTTGTTAAGTCATATAAGGAACACGGAAGTCTCGCGCGAGCTCTTTTGTGCCTGAAATTCCGGAGAGTGAACATCGAAGAAGAACATAAATATCAGGTAAGTAAGAAAAAATATCAAACAACAACATTGTAACTAGTAATTTATAACTTCTAAACCATTAATTTACAACACTTAAGCTATTCATTTATAACATTTAAGGAATTAATTTATAACGTCTAAACTATTAATTTATAACATTTATGCTATTAATTTATAACATTTAAGCCATTAATTTCTAACTTTTGAACTGTTATTTTATACATTTAGCCATTAATTTATAACATTTAAACTATTAATTTATATCATCTAAGCCATTAAATTATAACATTCAAGCTATTAATTTATAACATTTAAACCATTAATTTACAGCATTTAAAGTGTTATTTTATACATTTAAGCCATTAATTTATAACATTTAAGCTATAAATTTATAACATTTAAACTATTAATTTCTAACATTTAAACCATTAATTTCTAACATTTAAGCAATTAATTGACAACATCTGAGCCACTAATTTACAACGTTTAAACTGTTGTTTTATTCATTTAAGCTATTATATTATAACATTTAAGCTATTAATTAACAACATCTAAGCCATTAATTTACAACATTTAAAGTGTTATTTTATACATTTAAGCTATTAATTTATAACATTTAAGCTATTAATTTATAACATTTAAGCCATTAATTTCTAACTTTTGAACTGTTATTTTATACATTTAGCCATTAATTTATAACATTTCAACTATTAATTTACATCATCTAAGCCATTAAATTATAACATATAAGCTATTAATTTACAACATCTAAGCCACTAATTTACAATATTTAAACTATTAATTTATATCATCTAAGCCATTAATTTATAATATTTAAGCCATTAATCTAAAACAATTCCTCCATTAATTCTTAACAACTATACCAATAATTTATAACCATATTCTCCCATTAATTCAAAGTAATTGTGCTCTTAATTTATAACAGTTGTACCATTAATCGGAAGCAACTCTACATTCATTGATTTAAATCAGTACCATCAATGTGAGTGAATTAATGATTTATATTGTATTATTTTATTAACGAAATCTTTCAGGTCCCTGGATTGCTATTTTATTTCTATATAGCATTATTTTTTAATTGTAAATACAGTACTTAATTTCTCATTTCACTATTTTGTATAAAAGCAGTGGTAACGCAGAGTGTAATTTTAAGATGTAATTTTCCATGTCTGCTAAAAACCAAGGAAACAACACCATATTCATGGAATCAAGGAAGCAAGTGTAGTTTAACCGAAGGCAACGACATCTTACCTGTAGCTGCACATGAGTCATAGGACATTTCAAATAGTGTTGTTGTTTTGCCTCGGAGTACCAAAACCGTTAGATTACAAGTAATTTAAAAACAAATAAACTCCGGACAAAACAATGCCGCCGCTACAATATCGCTTTATTATAAAATAATTTTACATCTCTGCTTCCAATGCGTAAAAACTCATATGTAAATGGGTCCCGAGCGTAGTTACCTCCTCGTGGTGGGTCCCGGTAATTGGTATCGTTTTCCAAATAATAATACACCAAGTACTATTTCGAATATTATTATTATTATTCGAAAACGATATCAAGCTAAAAACTACTTGAATATAGTCTGGTCTTGATCACCCAAAATAGTTTTGGTGATCTAAACTGGACTAATACCCCCCCGCGGGGGCAACGTGGGACATCGTGGGACATCGCAGGACACCGTGGGATGCGAGCGTATTAGCTTTAATTAATCATAAGATAGATACCTATGTTATGTACATTGTAAGCTCATTCTGTACAAAGATACTTATCTATCTTGGAACGACAAATAAAGATCTCGTCTCTCTTGATCCCCTCGCTTACCATACTGGAAAAATTGTTCCCACGATATATCGGTTCGCGATCAGTCAGTTCTTTCAAACTGTCGCGTGGCGTACTCGCTCGCGTGTATTTCGGGTGCGTGCGGGTCAATGTGCTCTAGACAACTCTTCGGATTCGTAAGTCGCCCAAGGACAGCTCTGTCTTGGTGACTGCTCAACGTTTGCATCGGATCACGGGAGTTGTCGTCGTGCCGGTGATGCTTGCTAATCTGCTGGGGATTCACTCGTGCATCTGCAGTCCTGTCCGATTGGTACTTGGGTACTCGATCAGAGACCACCAATTTCACGTCCTCCGTAATCCTGTTCGGCCCCGCGGGAGTGGACCCCACTGTTCAGTTGAGGTATTGCCTTCGAAATCCTGTTAAGCGGTCCCTACCCGTGAGTGGACCCCACTGTTCAGTTGGGGCCTCGTGCCTTGGTAATCCTGTTCAGCGGTCCCTCTCTGTGAGTGGACCCCACTGTTCAGTTGGGGCCTCTTGCCTTCGTAATCCTGTTCAGCGGTCCCTCCCCGGGTTCCACTTGTTCTGTTGGAGTGTGTCAAGTTGCTGGCCTATGTGCTGGATCCACGGCTGAATTACTAGTGGATCACTGGCATCATCTGTCGGCGCCATCGACCGCGACTCGTGTAAGTTTCGAACGGCGAAACAGGAATCGAGTTACGGCCAATTCTTGGGCTTTCCGTTGAACCTCGGGGTTATCTCGTGTACGGGGGTACGTCGCGTAGGTTTGTTAGTTCTTTCGAGAGATCGCGATCTCGTCCGTTTCGGGACAGTGTCAGTAGCTTCATCTTCTTCTTTTCGCTCCAAGTTAGATAAATGTGTCTTTGATACCGAATGTTGCCAGTAGGAATGCGAATTATTGTTTATTTGTACTGATCGATGTAATCGTTGTGTGGGAGATAGATGATGCGTTACGTATGCCTTGTTCTACGTTTGTAAAGATTCATGTTAGCGCTGCGTTGGAGATATGTGTTTCGCAGTTAGACTACGAAACAACTATTTCTTTACGCAGGCCCATGGTCAAGTAGTGTCAAAACTGGACATTCTGCCAATAGGTTGAATGTCGAGATCGATGTGTAGTGTTAAATAACCCATGGGCGGGTCTCGTGCGTAGTCACCTCCTCGTGGTGAGACCTGGTAATTGGCATCGTTTTCCAAAAATTAATCAGTCGATTAATCTTTGGAAAACGATACCAAGCCAAGAACTACGCAACAGTCCAGTTTGGATCAACAAAAGCCCCTAAGATCATTTTGGATGATCTACACTGGACTGCACTATTAATTTATAACATTTAAGCCATTAATTTACAATATTTACGTCATGAATTTACAACAACAGGTCACAAATTCATAACATTTAAGCTATTAATTTTTACATTTATACCATTAATTCCTAACACTCAAACTATTAATTTATAACACTTAAGCTATTAATTTATAACATTTAAGCAAATAATTAACAACGATTAAACTATTAATTTATAACAATTGAAACAATAATTGGCACATTTAAAACATTAATTTATAAGAATCAAACCATTCCTCGAGGAATCAGTACGTCTCGCGCTAATAGCCCAATACATCGATAGATTTAACGAAGAAATACGTAACCGCGATTACAACCAATTAGATCATATTATTTGCTACATAATTAATAACTGTATCACGTACAGCGATGCAGGCGGTATTGAAGAAATAAAGCCATTTTATGTTACAACTATAACGAGTAAATTTAATCGTTTAACTTGTGAAGAATTAAAAAGGTACCTGACTTCTAAATAAGCATTAAATAAGAATCTTAAATATCGCAAACAGTGATGTAGGTGTTATTCAAGAAAAAAGAACGTTTTATTTTTTAATTAGCACGAGTAAATGAACGAATATCGATAATATAATATAACGCTTAATATGAATTTTACGTGTCTGATTATTTAATAGCTTAACTTATTTCACAGTAACGTCATCGACTGCACTTAGGCTCTTTTCCCTTTTTGTCCAAAATAATCGATAGTCGAAAACTAGTATCATGTAGGTGTGAATATAGTCTTAGTTTGTAGAAACTATTAAAATGATAAAAATGGATATCGTATTAAATCGTAAAAGATGCCAATTTACGATAAAAATTAAGAAATCGTTCAATTTGATTATGTTACAATGGAAAAACCGTCTCCTGCTATGTCAAAAAATCGTTACCGTTTGATTAACAAACCGACGCCTTGTTATGTTATATAAGGAACACGGAGGTCGCGCGCGAGCTCTTTTGTGCCTGAAATTCCGGAGAGTGAACATCGAAGAAGAACATATATATCAGGTAAGTAAGAAAAAATATCAAACAACAACATTGTAACTAGTAATTTATAACGTCTAAACCATTAATTTACAACACTTAAGCTATTAATTTATAACATTCAAGCCATTAATTTATAACATTTAAGGAATTAATTTATAACGTCTAAACTATTAATTTATAACATTTAAGCTATTAATTTATAACATTTAAGCCATTAATTTCTAACTTTTGAACTGTTATTTTATACATTTAGCCATTAATTTATAACATTTAAACTATTAATTTATATCATCTAAGCCATTAAATTATAACATTTAAGCTATTAATTTACAACATCTAAGCCACTAATTTACAATATTTAAACTATTAATTTATATCATCTATGCCATTAATTTATAATACTTAAGCCATTAATCTAAAACAATTCCTCCATTAATTCTTAACAACTATACCAATAATTTATAACCATATTCTCCCATTAATTCAAAGTAATTGTGCTCTTAATTTATAACAGTTGTACCATTAATCGGAAGCAACTCTACATTCATTGATTTAAATCAGTACCATCAATGTGAGTGAATTAATGATTTATATTGTATTATTTTATTAACGAAATCTTTCAGGTCCCTGGATTGCTATTTTATTTCTATATAGCATTATTTTTTAATTTTAAATACAGTACTTAATTTCTCATTTCACTATTTTGTATAAAAGCAGTGGTAACGCAGAGTGTAATTTTAAGATGTAATTTTCCATGTCTGCTAAAAACCAAGGAAACAACACCATATTCATGGAATCAAGGAAGCAAGTGTAGTTTAACCGAAGGCAACGACATCTTATCTGTAGCTGCACATGAGTCATAGGACATTTCAAATAGTGTTGTTGTTTTGCCTCGGAGTACCAAAACCGTTAGATTACAAGTAATTTAAAAACAAATAAACTCCGGACAAAACAATGCCGCCGCTACAATGTCGCTTTATTTTAAAATAATTTTACATCTCTGTTACGTCGCCTAAAACATCTGCGCTGCAGCTCTCGCGACCGGCCAGCCGACGGCCTGCGTAACGTCATTTCGACCCTCAATAAACCTGAGGACCAACCATAACTTTCTCTTGCATTGTGTACACATGTATCTGCATTCCATCCGTCGTCCTGAAAGCTTTCTTAAGGCTAGAAATATTTGCGACGCACATCTGGTTTTTAGAGAGGTCCTTGGGTTTATTAGGCGCAATTAAAAACACGGAGAAAGCGGGTACGCGCCCATTAGGAATAATCGAACATCTGTCTAATAGAACAGGCTGGGTTTTCCCATGCACAAGGTCACTCACGAACCACGCTGGTCGGAGGTTTCCTACTCGTCACTTCTCCTACGACTCTCGGAGAGTCAAGTCGCAGACTTCTCCTGCTACATCAGGAGGGTCAAGTCAACTTACTTCTTCTACATACGACAACGTCGAATTCTAACATCAAAATCTAGTGTCTATCAAGTATCCTCTAGTGCTACGTCCACTAACATACGAAATTCGATTGTACGAACCTTGCTCTATTAGTCATATCTATCTCATATTCGTGCGACAAGGTGTTATCGACGATTTGTATCTACTCAACAGTTTAGTTTAAGTGTTGGAAATATATATTTTATAATTCTGTGAATCACAGTGTTATACAAACTTAATCACCCCTGTTATCTTAACGGATATCAGGGGATCGATCAACTCGTGGTGTCGATTAGTATAATCGTAACGGGAATTTACGACTCCCGTTGACGTCTCTCCTCGCGATTGCGTCTCCCCGCGATTGGTCCAAATAACAATCTCTGCTTCCAATGCGTAAAAACTCATATGTAAATGGGACCCGAGCGTAGTTACCTCCTCGTGGTGGGTCCCGGTAATTGGTATCGTTTTCCAAATAATAATACACCAAGTACTATTTCGAATATTAGTATTATTATTCGAAAACGATATCAAGCTAAAAACTACTTGAATATAGTCTGGTCTTGATCACCCAAAATAGTTTTGGTGATCTAAACTGGACTAATACCCCCCCGCGGGGGCAACGTGGGACATCGTGGGACATCGCAGGACACCGTGGGATGCGAGCGTATTAGCTTTAATTAATCATAAGATAGATACCTATGTTATGTACATTGTAAGCTCATTCTGTACAAAGATACTTATCTATCTTGGAACGACAAATAAAGATCTCGGCTCTCTTGATCCCCTCGCTTACCATACTGGAAAAATTGTTCCCACGATATATCGGTTCGCGATCACTCAGTTCTTTCAAACTGTCGCGTGGCGTACTCGCTCGCGTGTATTTTGGGTGCGTGCGGGTCAATGTGCTCTAGACAACTCTTCGGATTCGTAAGTCGCCCAAGGACAGCTCTGTCTTGGTGACTGCTCAACGTTTGCATCGGATCACGGGAGTTGTCGTCGTGCCGTTGATGCTTGCTAATCTGTTGGGGATTCACTCGTGGATCTGCAGTCCTGTCCGATTGTTACTTGGGTACTCGATCAGAGACCTCCTATTTCACGTCCTCCGTAATCCTGTTCGGCCCCGCGGGAGTGGACCCCACTGTTCAGTTGAGGTATTGCCTTCGTAATCCTGTTCAGCGGTCCCTCCCCGTGAGTGGACCCCACTGTTCAGTTGGGGCCTCGTGCCTTGGTAATCCTGTTCAGCGGTCCCTCCCTGTGAGTGGACCCCACTGTTCAGTTGGGGCCTCTTGCCTTCGTAATCCTGTTCAGCGGTCCCTCCCCGGGTTCCACTTGTTCAGTTGGAGTGTGTCAAGTTGCTGGCCTATGTGCTGGATCCACGGCTGAATTACTAGTGGATCACTGGCATCATCTGTCGGCGCCATCGACCGCGACTCGTGTAAGTTTCGAACGGCGAAACAGGAATCGAGTTACGGCCAATTCTTGGGCTTTCCGTTGAACCTCGGGGTTTTCTCGTGTACGGGGGTACGTCGCGTAGGTTTGTTAGTTCTTTCGAGAGTTCGCGATCTCGTCATTTCGGGACAGTGTCAGTAGCTTCATCTTCTTCTTTTCGTTCCAAGTTAGATAAATGTGTCTTTGATACCGAATGTTGCCAGTAGTGATGCGAATTATTGTATATTTGTACTGATCGATGTAATCGTTGTATGGGAGATAGATGATGCGTTACGTATGCCTTGTTCTACGTTTGTAAAGATTCATGTTAGCGCTGCGTTGGAGATATGTGTTTCGCAGTTAGACTACGAAACAACTATTTCTTTACGCAGGCCCATGGTCAAGTAGTGTCAAAACTGGACATTCTGCCAATAGGTTGTATGTCGAGATCGATGTGTAGTGTTAAATAACCCATGGGCGGGTCTCGTGCGTAGTCACCTCCTCGTGGTGAGACCTGGTAATTGGCATCGTTTTCCAAAAATTAATCAGTCGATTAATCTTTGGAAAAACGATACCAAGCCAAGAACTACGCAACAGTCCAGTTTGGATCACCAAAAGCCCCTAAGATCATTTTGGATGGTCTACACTGGACTGCACTATTAATTTATAACATTTAAGCCATTAATTTGCAATATTTACGTCATGAATTTACAACAATAAGTCACAAATTCATAACGTTTATGCTATTAATTTTTACATTTATACCATTAATTCCTAACATTCAAACTATTAATTTATAACACTTAAGCTATTAATTTATAACATTTAAGCAAACAATTAACAACGATTAAACTATTAATTTATAACAATTGAAACATTAATTGGCACATTTAAAACATTAATTTATAAGAATCAAACCATTCCTCGAGGAATCAGTAAGTCTGGCGCTATAGCCCAATACATCGATAGATTTAACGAAGAAATACGTAACCGCGATTACAGCCAATTAGATCATATTATTTGCTACATAATTAATAACTGTATCACGTACAGCGATGCAGGCGGTATTGAAGAAATAAAGCCATTTTATGTTACAACTATAACGAGTAAATTTAATCGTTTAACTTGTGAGGAATTAAAAAGGTACCTGACTTCTAAATAAGCATTAAATAAGAATCTTAAATATCGCAAACAGTGATGTAGGTGTTACTCATGAAAAAAGAACGTTTTATTTTTTAATTAGCACGAGTAAATGAACGAATATCGATAATATAATATAACGCTTAATATGAATTTTATCTGTCTGATTATTTAATAGCTTAACTTATTTCACAGTAACGTCATCGACTGCCCTTAGGCTCTTTTCCCTTTTTGTCCAAACTAATCGATAGTCGAAAACTAGTATCATGTAGGTGTGAATTTAGTCTTAGTTTGTAGAAAACTATTAAAATGATAAAAAATGGATATCGTATTAAATCGTAAAAGATGCCAATTTACGATAAAAATTAAGAAATCGTTCAATTTGATTTTGTTACAATGGAAAAACCGTCTCCTGCTATGTCAAAAAATCGTTACCGCTTGATTAACAAACCGACGCCTAGTTAAGATATATAAGGAACACGGAAGTCGCGCGCGAGCTCTTTTGTGCCTGAAATTCCGGAGAGTGAACATCGAAGAAGAACATAAATATCAGGTAAGTAAGAAAAAATATCAAACAACAACATTGTAACTAGTAATTTATAACGTCTAAACCATTAATTTACAACACTTAAGCTATTAATTTATAACATTCAAGCCATTAATTTATAACATTTAAGGAATTAATTTATAACGTCTAAACTATTAATTTATAACATTTATGCTATTAATTTATAACATTTAAGCCATTAATTTCTAACTTTT
This sequence comes from Bombus flavifrons, assembly GCF_040668555.2. Classification (NCBI taxonomy): domain Eukaryota; kingdom Metazoa; phylum Arthropoda; class Insecta; order Hymenoptera; family Apidae; genus Bombus; species Bombus flavifrons. Next base: position 37,566 of record NW_027184912.1, read on the forward strand.
GAACTGTTATTTTATACATTTAGCCATTAATTTATAACATTTAAACTATTAATTTATATCATCTAAGCCATTAAATTATAACATTCAAGCTATTAATTTATAACATTTAAACTGTTAATTTATAACATTTAAACCATTAATTTACAGCATTTAATGTGTTATTTTATACATTTAAGCTATTAATTTATAACATTTAAGCTATTAATTTATAACATTTAAACTATTAATTTCTAACATTTAAGCCATTAATTTCTAACATTTAAGCAATAATTGACAACATCTGAGCCACTAATTTACAACATTTAAACTGTTGTTTTATACATTTAAGCTATTATTTTATAACATTTAAGCTATTAATTTATAACATCTAAGCCATTAAATTATAACATTTAAGCTATTAATTTACAACATCTAAGCCACTAATTTACAATATTTAAACTATTAATTTATATCATCTAAGCCATTAATTTATAATATTTAAGCCATTAATCTAAAACAATTCCTCCATTAATTCTTAACAACTATACCAATAATTTATAACCATATTCTCCCATTAATTCAAAGTAATTGTGCTCTTAATTTATAACAGTTGTACCATTAATCGGAAGCAACTCTACATTCATTGATTTAAATCAGTACCATCAATGTGAGTGAATTAATGATTTATATTGTATTATTTTATTAACGAAATCTTTCAGGTCCCTGGATTGCTATTTTATTTCTATATAGCATTATTTTTTAATTTTAAATACAGTACTTAATTTCTCATTTCACTATTTTGTATAAAAGCAGTGGTAACGCAGAGTGTAATTTTAAGATGTAATTTTCCATGTCTGCTAAAAACCAAGGAAACAACACCATATTCATGGAATCAGGGAAGCAAGTGTAGTTTAACCGAAGGCAACGACATCTTATCTGTAGCTGCACATGGGTCATAGGACATTTCAAATAGTGTTGTTGTTTTGCCTCGGAGTACCAAAACCGTTACATTACAAGTAATTTAAAAACAAATAAACTCCGGACAAAACAATGCCGCCGCTACAATGTCGCTTTATTATAAAATAATTTTACATCTCTGCTTCCAATGCGTAAAAACTCATATGTAAATGGCAGCCGAGCGTAGTTACCTCCTCGTGGTGGGTCCCGGTAATTGGTATCGTTTTCCAAATAATAATACACCAAGTACTATTTCGAATATTAGTATTATTATTCGAAAACGATATCAAGCTAAAAACTACTTGAATATAGTCTGGTCTTGATCACCCAAAATAGTTTTGGTGATCTAAACTGGACTAATACCCCCCGCGGGGGCAACGTGGGACATCGTGGGACATCGCAGGACACCGTGGGATGCGAGCGTATTAGCTTTAATTAATCATAAGATAGATACCTATGTTATGTACATTGTAAGCTCATTCTGTACAAAGATACTTATCTATCTTGGAACGACAAATAAAGATCTCGTCTCTCTTGATCCCCTCGCATACCATACTGGAAAAATTGTTCCCACGATATATCGGTTCGCGATCACTCAGTTCTTTCAAACTGTCGCGTGGCGTACTCGCTCGCGTGTATTTCGGGTGCGTGCGGGTCAATGTGCTCTAGACAACTCTTCGGATTCGTAAGTCGCCCAAGGACAGCTCTGTCTTGGTGACTGCTCAACGTTTGCATCGGATCACGGGAGTTGTCGTCGTGCCGGTGATGCTTGCTAATCTGTTGGGGATTCACTCGTGGATCTGCAGTCCTGTCCGATTGGTACTCGGGTACTCGATCAGAGACCACCAATCTCACGTCCTCCGTAATCCTGTTCGGCCCCGCGGGAGTGGACCCCATTGTTCAGTTGAGGTATTGCCTTCGTAATCCTGTTCAGCGGTCCCTCCCCGTGAGTGGGCCCCACTGTTCAGTTGGGGCCTCGTGCCTTGGTAATCCTGTTCAGCGGTCCCTCCCTGTGAGTGGACCCCGCTGTTCAGTTGGGGCCTCTTGCCTTCGTAATCCTGTTCAGCGGTCCCTCCCCGGGTTCCACTTGTTCAGTTGGAGTGTGTCAAGTTGCTGGCCTATGTGCTGGATCCACGGCTGAATTACTAGTGGATCACTGGCATCATCTGTCGGCGCCATCGACCGCGAATCGTGTAAGTTTCGAACGGCGAAACAGGAATCGAGTTACGGCCAATTCTTGGGCTTTCCGTTGAACCTCGGGGTTATCTCGTGTACGGGGGTACGTCGCGTAGGTTTGTTAGTTCTTTCGAGAGATCGCGATCTCGTCCTTTTCGGGACAGTGTCAGTAGCTTCATCTTCTTCTTTTCGCTCCAAGTTAGATAAATGTGTCTTTGATAGCGAATGTTGCCAGTAGGGATGCGAATTATTGTATATTTGTACTGATCGATGTAATCGTTGTGTGGGAGATAGATGATGCGTTACGTATGCCTTGTTCTACGTTTGTAAAGATTCATGTTAGCGCTGCGTTGGAGATATGTGTTTCGCAGTTAGACTACGAAACAACTATTTCTTTACGCAGGCCCATGGTCAAGTAGTGTCAAAACTGGACATTCTGCCAATAGGTTGAATGTCGAGATCGATGTGTAGTGTTAAATAACCCATGGGCGGGTCTCGTGCGTAGTCACCTCCTCGTGGTGAGACCTGGTAATTGGCATCGTTTTCCAAAAATTAATCACTCGATTAATCTTTGGAAAACGATACCAAGCCAAGAACTACGCAACAGTCCAGTTTGGATCAACAAAAGCCCCTAAGATCATTTTGGATGATCTACACTGGACTGCACTATTAATTTATAACATTTAAGCCATTAATTTATAATATTTACGTCATGAATTTACAACGATAAGTCACAAATTCATAGCATTTAAGCTATTAATTTTTACATTTATACCATTAATTCCTAACATTCAAACTATTAATTTATAACACTTAAGCTATTAATTTATAACATTTAAGCAAATAATTAACAACGATTAAACTATTAACATTTAACAATTGAAACATTAACTGGCACATTTGAAACATTAATTTATAAGAATCAAACCATCCCTCGAGGAATCAGTAAGTCTCGCGCTAATAGCCCAATACATCGATAGATTTAACGAAGAAATACGTAACCGCGATTACAACCAATTAGATCATATTATTTGCTACATAATTAATAACTGTATCACGTACAGCGATGCAGGCGGTATTGAAGAAATAAAGCCATTTTATGTTACAACTATAACGAGTAAATTTAATCGTTTAACTTGTGAGGAATTAAAAAGGTACCTGACTTCTAAATAAGCATTAAATAAGAATCTTAAATATCGCAAACAGTGATGTAGGTGGTACTCAAGAAACAAGAACGTTTTATTTTTTAATTAGTACGAGTAAATGAACGAATATCGATAATATAATATAACGCTTAATATGAATTTTATCTGTCTGATTATTTAATAGCTTAACTTATTTCTCAGTAACGTCATCGACTGCCCTTAGGCTCTTTTCCCTTTTTGTCCAAACTAATCGATAGTCGAAAACTAGTACCATGTAGGTGTGAATTTAGTCTTAGTTTGTAGAAACTATTAAAATGATAAAAATGGATATCGTATTAAATCGTAAAAGATGCCAATTTACGATAAAAATTAAGAAATCGTTCAATTTGTTTTTGTTACAATGGAAAAACCGTCTCCTGCTATGTCAAAAACTCGTTACCGTTTGATTAACAAACCGACGCCTTGTTAAGTTATATAAGGAACACGGAAGTCGCGCGCGAGCTCTTTTGTGCCTGAAATTCCGGAGAGTGAACATCGAAGAAGAACATAAATATCAGGTAAGTAAGAAAAAATATCGAAAAACAACATTGTAACTAGTAATTTATAACGTCTAAACCATTAATTTACAACACTTAAGCTATTAATTTATAACATTCAAGCCATTAATTTATAACATTTAAGGAATTAATTTATAACGTCTAAACTATTAATTTATAACATTTATGCTATTAATTTATAACATTTAAGCCATTAATTTCTAACTTTTGAACTGTTATTTTATACATTTAGCCATTAATTTATAACATTTAAACTATTAATTTATATCATCTAAGCCATTAAATTATAACATTCAAGCTATTAATTTATAACATTTAAACTGTTAATTTATAACATTTAAACCATTAATTTACAGCATTTAAAGTGTTATTTTATACATTTAAGCCATTAATTTATGACATTTAAGCAATTAATTTATAACATTTAAACTATTAATTTCTAACATTTAAGCCATTAATTTCTAACATTTAAGCAATTAATTGACAACATCTGAGCCACTAATTTACACCGTTTAAACTGTTGTTTTATACATTTAAGCTATTATTTTATAACATTTAAGCTATTAATTAACAACATCTAAGCCATTAATTTACAATATTTACATAATGAATTTACAACAATAAGTCACAAATTCATAACATTTAAGCTATTAATTTTTACATTTATACCATTAATTCCTAACATTCAAACTATTAATTTATAACACTTGAGCTATTAATTTATAACATTTAAGCATATAATTAACAACGATTAAACTATTAATTTATAACAATTGAAACATAAATTGGCACATTTAAAACATTAATTTATAAGAATCAAACCATTCCTCGAGGAATCAGTAAGTCTGGCGCTAATAGCCCAATACATCGATAGATTTAACGAAGAAATACGTAACCGCGATTACAGCCAATTAGATCATATTATTTGCTACATAATTAATAACTGTATCACGTACAGCGATGCAGGCGGTATTGAAGAAATAAAGCCATTTTATGTTACAACTATAACGAGTAAATTTAATCGTTTAACTTGTGAGGAATTAAAAAGGTACCTGACTTCTAAATAAGCATTAAATAAGAATCTTAAATATCGCAAACAGTGATGTAGGTGTTACTCAAGAAAAAAGAACGTTTTATTTTTTAATTAGCACGAGTAAATGAACGAATATCGATAATATAATATAACGCTTAATATGAATTTTATCTGTCTGATTATTTAATAGCTTAACTTATTTCACAGTAACGTCATCGACTGCCCTTAGGCTCTTTTCCCTTTTTGTCCAAACTAATCGATAGTCGAAAACTAGTATCATGTAGGTGTGAATTTAGTCTTAGTTTGTAGAAACTATTAAAATGATAAAAATGGATATCGTATTAAATCGTAAAAGATGCCAATTTACGATAAAAATTAAGAAATCGTTCAATTTGTTTTTGTTACAATGGAAAAACCGTCTCCTGCTATGTCAAAAAATCGTTACCGTTTGATTAACAAACCGACGCCTTGTTAAGTTATATAAGGAACACGGAAGTCGCGCGCGAGCTCTTTTGTGCCTGAAATTCCGGAGAGTGAACATCGAAGAAGAACATAAATATCAGGTAAGTAAGAAAAAATATCGAAAAACAACATTGTAACTAGTAATTTATAACGTCTAAACCATTAATTTACAACACTTAAGCTATTAATTTATAACATTCAAGCCATTAATTTATAACATTTAAGGAATTAATTTATAACGTCTAAACTATTAATTTATAACATTTATGCTATTAATTTATAACATTTAAGCCATTAATTTCTAACTTTTGAACTGTTATTTTATACATTTAGCCATTAATTTATAACATTTAAACTATTAATTTATATCATCTAAGCCATTAAATTATAACATTCAAGCTATTAATTTATAACATTTAAACTGTTAATTTATAACATTTAAACCATTAATTTACAGCATTTAAAGTGTTATTTTATACATTTAAGCCATTAATTTATGACATTTAAGCAATTAATTTATAACATTTAAACTATTAATTTCTAACATTTAAGCCATTAATTTCTAACATTTAAGCAATTAATTGACAACATCTCAGCCACTAATTTACAACATTTAAACTGTTGTTTTATACATTTAAGCTATTATTTTATAACATTTAAGCTATTAATTAACAACATCTAAGCCATTAATTTACAATATTTACGTAATGAATTTACAACAATAAGTCACAAATTCATAACATTTAAGCTATTAATTTTTACATTTATACCATTAATTCCTAACATTCAAACTATTAATTTATAACACTTGAGCTATTAATTTATAACATTTAAGCATATAATTAACAACGATTAAACTATTAATTTATAACAATTGAAACATAAATTGGCACATTTAAAACATTAATTTATAAGAATCAAACCATTCCTCGAGGAATCAGTAAGTCTGGCGCTAATAGCCCAATACATCGATAGATTTAACGAAGAAATACGTAACCGCGATTACAGCCAATTAGATCATATTATTTGCTACATAATTAATAACTGTATCACGTACAGCGATGCAGGCGGTATTGAAGAAATAAAGCCATTTTATGTTACAACTATAACGAGTAAATTTAATCGTTTAACTTGTGAGGAATTAAAAAGGTACCTGACTTCTAAATAAGCATTAAATAAGAATCTTAAATATCGCAAACAGTGATGTAGGTGGTACTCAAGAAACAAGAACGTTTTATTTTTTAATTAGTACGAGTAAATGAACGAATATCGATAATATAATATAACGCTTAATATGAATTTTATCTGTCTGATTATTTAATAGCTTAACTTATTTCTCAGTAACGTCATCGACTGCCCTTAGGCTCTTTTCCCTTTTTGTCCAAACTAATCGATAGTCGAAAACTAGTACCATGTAGGTGTGAATTTAGTCTTAGTTTGTAGAAACTATTAAAATGATAAAAATGGATATCGTATTAAATCGTAAAAGATGCCAATTTACGATAAAAATTAAGAAATCGTTCAATTTGTTTTTGTTACAATGGAAAAACCGTCTCCTGCTATGTCAAAAACTCGTTACCGTTTGATTAACAAACCGACGCCTTGTTAAGTTATATAAGGAACACGGAAGTCGCGCGCGAGCTCTTTTGTGCCTGAAATTCCGGAGAGTGAACATCGAAGAAGAACATAAATATCAGGTAAGTAAGAAAAAATATCGAAAAACAACATTGTAACTAGTAATTTATAACGTCTAAACCATTAATTTACAACACTTAAGCTATTAATTTATAACATTCAAGCCATTAATTTATAACATTTAAGGAATTAATTTATAACGTCTAAACTATTAATTTATAACATTTATGCTATTAATTTATAACATTTAAGCCATTAATTTCTAACTTTTGAACTGTTATTTTATACATTTAGCCATTAATTTATAACATTTAAACTATTAATTTATATCATCTAAGCCATTAAATTATAACATTCAAGCTATTAATTTATAACATTTAAACTGTTAATTTATAACATTTAAACCATTAATTTACAGCATTTAAAGTGTTATTTTATACATTTAAGCCATTAATTTATGACATTTAAGCAATTAATTTATAACATTTAAACTATTAATTTCTAACATTTAAGCCATTAATTTCTAACATTTAAGCAATTAATTGACAACATCTGAGCCACTAATTTACACCGTTTAAACTGTTGTTTTATACATTTAAGCTATTATTTTATAACATTTAAGCTATTAATTAACAACATCTAAGCCATTAATTTACAATATTTACATAACGAATTTACAACAATAAGTCACAAATTCATAACATTTAAGCTATTAATTTTTACATTTATACCATTAATTCCTAACATTCAAACTATTAATTTATAACACTTGAGCTATTAATTTATAACATTTAAGCATATAATTAACAACGATTAAACTATTAATTTATAACAATTGAAACATAAATTGGCACATTTAAAACATTAATTTATAAGAATCAAACCATTCCTCGAGGAATCAGTAAGTCTGGCGCTAATAGCCCAATACATCGATAGATTTAACGAAGAAATACGTAACCGCGATTACAGCCAATTAGATCATATTATTTGCTACATAATTAATAACTGTATCACGTACAGCGATGGAGGCGGTATTGAAGAAATAAAGCCATTTTATGTTACAACTATAACGAGTAAATTTAATCGTTTAACTTGTGAGGAATTAAAAAGGTACCTGACTTCTAAATAAGCATTAAATAAGAACCTTAATTATCGCAAACAGTGATGTAGGTGTTACTCAAGAAAAAAGAACGTTTTATTTTTTAATTAGCACGAGTAAATGAACGAATATCGATAATATAATATAACGCTTAATATGAATTTTATCTGTCTGATTATTTAATAGCTTAGCTTATTTCACAGTAACGTCATCGACTGCACTTAGGCTCTTTTCCCTTTTTGTCCAAACTAATCGATAGTCGAAAACTAGTATCATGTAGGTGTGAATATAGTCTTAGTTTGTAGAAACTATTAAAATGATAAAAATGGATATCGTATTAAATCGTAAAAGATGAGAATTTACGATAAAAATTAAGAAATCGTTCAATTTGATTTTGTTACAATGGAAAAACCGTCTCCTGCTATGTCAAAAAATCGTTACCGTTTGATTAACAAACTGACGCCTTGTTATGTTATATAAGGAACACGGAGGTCGCGCGCGAGCTCTTTTGTGCCTGAAATTCCGGAGAGTCAACATCGAAGAAGAACATAAATATCAGGTAAGTAAGAAAAAATATCAAACAACAACATTGTAACTAGAAATTTATAACGTCTAAACCATTAATTTACAACACTTAAGCTATTAATTTATAACATTCAAGCCATTAATTTATAACATTTAAGGAATTAATTTATAACGTCTAAACTATTAATTTATAACATTTATGCTATTAATTTATAACATTTAAGCCATTAATTTCTAACTTTTGAACTGTATTTTATACATTTAGCCATTAATTTATAACATTTAAACTATTAATTTATATCATCTAAGCCATTAAATTATAACATTCAAGCTATTAATTTATACATTTAAACTGTTAATTTATAACATTTAAACCATTAATTTACAGCATTTAAAGTGTTATTTTATACATTTAAGCCATTAATTTATAACATTTAAGCAATTAATTTATAACATTTAAACTATCAATTTCTAACATTTAAGCCATTAATTTCTAACATTTAAGCAATTAATTGACAACATCTGAGCCACTAATTTACAACATTTAAACTGTTGTTTTATACATTTAAGCTATTATTTTATAACATTTAAGCTATTAATTAACAACATATAAGCCATTAATTTACAACATTTAAAGTGTTATTTTATACATTTAAGCTATTAATTTATAACATTTAAGCTATTAATTTATATCATCTAAGCCATTAAATTATAACATTTAAGCTATTAATTTACAACATCTAAGCCACTAATTTACAATATTTAAACTATTAATTTACATCATCTAAGCCATTAATTTATAATACTTAAGCCATTAATCTAAAACAATTCCTCCATTAATTCTTAACAACTATACCAATAATTTATAACCATATTCTCCCATTAATTCAAAGTAATTGTGCTCTTAATTTATAACAGTTGTACCATTAATCGGAAGCAACTCTACATTCATTGATTTAAATCAACACCATCAATGTGAGTGAATTAATGATTTATATTGTATTATTTTATTAACGAAATCTTTCAGGTCCCTGGATTGCTATTTTATTTCTATATAGCATTATTTTTTAATTTTAAATACAGTACTTAATTTCTCATTTCACTATTTTGTATAGAAGCAGTGGTAACGCAGAGTGTAATTTTAAGATGTAATTTTCCATGTCTGCTAAAAACCAAGGAAACAACACCATATTCATGGAATCAAGGAAGCAAGTGTAGTTTAACCGAAGGCAACGACATCTTATCTGTAGCTGCACATGAGTCATAGGACATTTCAAATAGTGTTGTTGTTTTGCCTCGGAGTACCAAAACCGTTAGATTACAAGTAATTTAAAAACAAATAAACTCCGGACAAAACAATGCCGCCGCTACAATGTCGCTTTATTATAAAATAATTTTACATCTCTGCTTCCAATGCGTAAAAACTCATATGTAAATGGGACCCGAGCGTAGTTACCTCCTCGTGGTGGGTCCCGGTAATTGGTATCGTTTTCCAAATAATAACACACCAAGTACTATTTCGAATATTAGTATTATTATTCGAAAACGATATCAAGCTAAAAACTACTTGAATATAGTCTGGTCTTGATCACCCAAAATAGCTTTGGTGATCTAAACTGGACTAATACCCCCCCGCGGGGGCAACGTGGGACATCGTGGGACATCGTGGGACATCGCAGGACACCGTGGGATGCGAGCGTATTAGCTTTAATTAATCATAAGATAGATACCTATGTTATGTACATTGTAAGCTCATTCTGTACAAAGATACTTATCTATCTTGGAACGACAAATAAAGATCTCGTCTCTCTTGATCCCCTCGCTTACCATACTGGAAAAATTGTTCCCACGATATATCGGTTCGCGATCACTCAGTTCTTTCAAACTGTCGCGTGGCGTACTCGCTCGCGTGTATTTCGGGTGCGTGCGGGTCAATGTGCTCTAGACAACTCTTCGGATTCGTAAGTCGCCAAAGGACAGCTCTGTCTTGGTGACTGCTCAACGTTTGCATCGGATCACGGAGTTGTCGTCGTGCCGGTGATGCTTGCTAATCTGTTGGGGATTCAGTCGTGGATCTGCAGTCCTGTCCGATTGGTACTTCGGTACTCGGTCAGGGACCAGCAATTTCACGTCCTCCGTAATCCTGTTCGGCCCCGCGGGAGTGGACCCCACTGTTCAGTTGAGGTATTGCCTTCGTAATCCTGTTCAGCGGTCCCTCCCCGTGAGTGGACCCCACTGTTCAGTTGGGGCCTCGTGCCTTGGTAATCCTGTTCAGCGGTCCCTCCCCGGGTTCCACTTGTTCAGTTGGAGTGTGTCAAGTTGCTGGCCTATGTGCTGGATCCACGGCTGAATTACTAGTGATCACTGGCATCATCTGTCGGCGCCATCGACCGCGACTCGTGTAAGTTTCGAACGGCGAAACAGTAATCGAGTTACGGCCAATTCCTGGGCTTTCCGTTGAACCTCGGGGTTATCTCGTGTACGGGGGTACGTCGCGTAAGTTTGTCAGTTCTTTCGAGAGATCGCGCTCTCGTCCGTTTCGGGACAGTGTCAGTAGCTTCATCTTCTTCTTTTCGCTCCAAGTTAGATAAATGTGTCTTTGATACCGAATGTTGCCAGTAGGGATGCGAATTATTATTTATTTGTACTGATCGATGTAATCGTTATGTGGGAGATAGATGATGCGTTGCGTATGCCTTCTTCTACGTTTGTAAAGATTCATGTTAGCGCTGCGTTGGAGATATGTGTTTCGCAGTTAGACTACGAAACAACTATTTCTTTACGCAGGCCCATGGTCAAGTAGTGTCAAAACTGGACATTCTGCCAATAGGTTGAATGTCGAGATCGATGTGTAGTGTTAAATAACCCATGGGCGGGTCTCGTGCGTAGTCACCTCCTCGTGGTGAGACCTGGTAATTGGCATCGTTTTCCAAAAATTAATCAGTCGATTAATCTTTGGAAAACGATACCAAGCCAAGAACTACGCAACAGTCCAGTTTTTATCAACAAAAGCCCCTAAGATCATTTTGGATGATCTACACTGGACTGCACTATTAATTTATAACATTTAAGCCATTAATTTACAATATTTACGTCATGAATTTACAACAATAAGTCACAAATTCATAACATTTGAGCTATTAATTTTTACATTTATACCATTAATTCCTAACACTCAAACTATTAATTTATAACACTTAAGCTATTAATTTATAACATTTAAGCAAATAATTAACAACGATTAAACTATTAATTTATAACAATTGAAACAATAATTGGCACATTTAAAACATTAATTTATAAGAATCAAACCATTCCTCGAGGAATCAGTAAGTCTCGCGCTAATAGCCCAATACATCGATAGATTTAACGAAGAAATACGTAACCGCGATTACAACCAATTAGATCATATTATTTGCTACATAATTAATAACTGTATCACGTACAGCGATGTAGGCGGTATTGAAGGAATAAAGCCATTTTATGTTACAACTATAACGAGTAAATTTAATCGTTTAACTTGTGAAGAATTAAAAAGGTACCTTACTTCTATATAAGCATTAAATAAGAATCTTAAATATCGCAAACAGTGATGTAGGTGTTACTCAAGAAAAAAGAACGTTTTATTTTTTAATTAGCACGAGTAAATGAACGAATATCGATAATATAATATAACGCTTAATATGAATTTTATCTGTCTGATTATTTAATAGCTTAACTTATTTCACAGTAACGTCATCGACTGCCCTTAGGCTCTTTTCCCTTTTTGAACAAACTAATCGATAGTCGAAAACTAGTATCATGTAGGTGTGAATTTAGTCTTAGTTTGTAGAAACTATTAAAATGATAAAAATGGATATCGTATTAAATCGTAAAAGATGCCAATTTACGATAAAAATTAAGAAATCGTTCAATTTGATTTTGTTACAATGGAAAAACCGTCTCCTGCTATGTCAAAAAATCGTTACCGTTTGATTAACAAACCGACGCCTTGTTAAGTCATATAAGGAACACGGAAGTCTCGCGCGAGCTCTTTTGTGCCTGAAATTCCGGAGAGTGAACATCGAAGAAGAACATAAATATCAGGTAAGTAAGAAAAAATATCGAACAACAACATTGTAACTAGTAATTTATATCGTCTAAACCATTAATTTACAACACTTAAGCTATTAATTTATAACATTCAAGCCATTAATTTATAACATTTAAGGAATTAATTTATAACGTCTAAACTATTAATTTATAACATTTATGCTATTAATTTATAACATTTAAGCCATTAATTTCTAACTTTTGAACTGTTATTTTACACATTTAGCCATTAATTTATAACATTTAAACTATTAATTTATATCATCTAAGCCATTAAATTATAACATTCAAGCTATTAATTTATAACATTTAAACTGTTAATTTATAACATTTAAACAATTAATTTACAGCATTTAAAGTGTTATTTTACACATTTAAGCCATTAATTTATAACATTTAAGCAATTAATTTATAGCATTTAAACTATTAATTTCTAACATTTAAGCCATTAATTTCTAACATTTAAGCAATTAATTGACAACATCTGAGCCACTAATTTACAACGTTTAAACTGTTGTTTTATACATTTAAGCTATTATTTTATAACAATTAAGGTATTAATTAACAACATCTAAGCCATTAATTTACAACATTTAAAGTGTTATTTTATACATTTAAGCTATTAATTTATAACATTTAAGCTATTAATTTATAACATTTAAGCCATTAATTTCTAACTTTTGAACTGTTATTTTATACATTTAGCCATTAATTTATAACATTTAAACTATCAATTTATATCATCTAAGCCATTAAATTATAACATTTAAGCTATTAATTTACAACATCTAAGCCACTAATTTACAATATTTAAACTATTAATTTATATCATCTAAGCCATTAATTTATAATATTTAAGCCATTAATCTAAAACAATTCCTCCATTAATTCTTAACAACTATACCAATAATTTATAACCATATTCTCCCATTAATTCAAAGTAATTGTGCTCATAATTTATAACAGTTGCACCATTAATCGGAAGCAACTCTACATTCATTGATTTAAATCAGTACCATCAATGTGAGTGAATTAATGATTTATATTGTATTATTTTATTAACGAAATCTTTCAGGTCCCTGGATTGCTATTTGATTTCTATATAGCATTATTTTTTAATTTTAAATACAGTACTTAATTTCTCATTTCACTATTTTGTATAAAAGCAGTGGTAACGCAGAGTGTAATTTAAGATGTAATTTTCCATGTCTGCTAAAAACCAAGGAAACAACACCATATTCATGGAATCAAGGAAGCAAGTGTAGTTTAACCGAAGGCAACGACATCTTATCTGTAGCTGCACATGAGTCATAGGACATTTCAAATAGTGTTGTTGTTTTGCCTCGGAGTACCAAAACCGTTAGATTACAAGTAATTTAAAAACAAATAAACTCCGGACAAAACAATGCCGCCGCTACAATGTCGCTTTATTATAAAATAATTTTACATCTCTGCTTCCAATGCGTAAAAACTCATATGTGAATGGAACCCGAGCGTAGTTACCTCCTCGTGGTGGGTCCCGGTAATTGGTATCGTTTTCCAAATAATAATACACCAAGTACTATTTCGAATATTAGTATTATTATTCGAAAATGATATCAAGCTAAAAACTACTTGAATATAGTCTGGTCTTGATCACCCAAAATAGTTTTGGTGATCTAAACTGGACTAATACCCCCCCGCGGGGGCAACGTGGGACATCGTGGGACATCGCAGGACACCGTGGAATGCGAGCGTATTAGCTTTAATTAATCATAAGATAGATACCTATGTTATGTACATTGTAAGCTCATTCTGTACAAAGATACTTATCTATCTTGGAACGACAAATAAAGATCTCGACTCTCTTGATCCCCTCGCTTACCATACTGGAAAAATTGTTCCCACGATATATCGGTTCGCGATCACTCAGTTCTTTCAAACTGTCGCGTGGCGTACTCGCTCGCGTGTATTTCGGGTGCGTGCGGGTCAATGTGCTCTAGACAACTCTTCGGATTCGTAAGTCGCCCAAGGACAGCTCTGTCTTGGTGACTGCTCAACGTTTGCATCGGATCACGGGAGTCGTCGTGCCGGTGATGCTTGCTAATCTGTTGGGGATTCAGTCGTGGATCTGCAGTCCTGTCCGATTGGTACTTCGGTACTCGGTCAGGGACCAGCAATTTCACGTCCTCCGTAATCCTGTTCGGCCCCGCGGGAGTGGACCCCACTGTTCAGTTGAGGTATTGCCTTCGTAATCCTGTTCAGCGGTCCCTTCCCGTGAGTGGACCCCACTGTTCAGTTGGGGCCTCGGGCCTTGGTAATCCTGTTCAGCGGTCCCTCCCAGTGTGTGGACCCCACTGTTCAGTTGGGGCCTCTTGCCTTCGTAATCCTGTTCAGCGGTCCCTCCCGGGTTCCACTTGATCAGTTGGAGTGTGTCAAGTTGCTGGCCTATGTGCTGGATCCACGGCTGAATTACTAGTGGATCACTGGCATCATCTGTCGGCGCCATCGACCGCGACTCGTGTAAGTTTCGAACGGCGAAACAGGAATCGAGTTACGGAAATTCTTGGGCTTTCCGTTGAACCTCGGGGTTATCTCGTGTACGGGGGTACGTCGCGTAGGTTTGTTAGTTCTTTCGAGAGATCGCGATCTCGTCCGTTTCGGGACAGTGTCAGTAGCTTCATCTTCTTCTTTTCGCTCCAAGTTAGATAAATGTGTCTTTGATACCGAATGTTGCCAGTAGGGATGCGAATTATTGTATATTTGTACTGATCGATGTAATCGTTGTGTGGGAGATAGATGATGCGTTACGTATGCCTTGTTCTACGTTTGTAAAGATTCATGTTAGCGCTGCGTTGGAGATATGTGTTTCGCAGTTAGACTACGAAACAACTATTTCTTTACGCAGGCCCATGGTCAAGTAGTGTCAAAACTGGACATTCTGCCAATAGGTTGAATGTCGAGATCGATGTGTAGTGTTAAATAACCCATGGGCGGGTCTCGTGCGTAGTCACCTCCTCGTGGTGAGACCTGGTAATTGGCATCGTTTTCCAAAAATTAATCAGTCGATTAATCTTTGGAAAACGATACCAAGCCAAGAACTACGCAACAGTCCAGTTTGGATCAACAAAAGCCCCTAAGATCATTTTGGATGATCTACACTGGACTGCACTATTAATTTATAACATTTAAGCCATTAATTTACAATATTTACGTCATGAATTTACAACAATAAGTCACAAATTCATAACATTTAAGCTATTAATTTTTATATTTATACCATTAATTCCTAACACTCAAACTATTAATTTACAACACTTAAGCTATTAATTTATAACATTTAAGCAAATAATTAACAACGATTAAACTATTAATTTATAACAATTGGAACAATAATTGGCACATTTAAAACATTAATTTATAAGAATCAAACCATTCCTCGAGGAATCAGTAAGTCTCGCGCTAATAGCCCAATACATCGATAGATTTAACGAAGAAATACGTAACCGCGATTACAACCAATTAGATCATATTATTTGCTACATAATTAATAACTGTATCACGTACAGCGATGCAGGCGGTATTGAAGAAATAAAGCCATTTTATGTTACAACTATAACGAGTAAATTTAATCGTTTAACTTGTGAAGAATTAAAAAGGTACCTGACTTCTAAATAAGCATTAAATAAGAATCTTAAATATCGCAAACAGTGATGTAGGTGTTACTCAAGAAAAGAGAACGTTTTATTTTTTAATTAGCACGAGTAAATGAACGAATATCGATAATATAATATAACGCTTAATATGAATTTTATCTGTCTGATTATTTAATAGCTTAACTTATTTCACAGTAACGTCATCGACTGCCCTTAGGCTCTTTTCCCTTTTTGTCCAAACTAATCGATACTCGAAAACTAGTATCATGTAGGTGTGAATTTAGTCTTAGTTTGTAGAAACTATTAAAATGATAAAAATGGATATCGTATTAAATCGTAAAAGATGCCAATTTACGATAAAAATTAAGAAATCGTTCAATTTGATTTTGTTACAATGGAAAAACCGTCTCCTGCTATGTCAAAAAATCGTTACCGTTTGATTAACAAACCGACGCCTTGTTAAGTTATATAAGGAACACGGAAGTCGCGCGCGAGTTCTTTTGTGCCTGAAATTCCGGAGAGTGAACATCGAAGAAGAACATAAATATCAGGTAAGTAAGAAAAAATATCAAACAACAACATTGTAACTAGTAATTTATAACGTCTAAACCATTAATTTACAACACTTAAGCTATTAATTTATAACATTCAAGCCATTAATTTATAACATTTAAGGAATTAATTTATAACGTCTAAACTATTAATTTATAACATTTATGCTATTAATTTATAACATTTAAGCCATTAATTTCTAACTTTTGAACTGTTATTTTATACATTTAGCCATTAATTTATAACATTTAAACTATTAATTTGTATCATCTAAGCCATTAAATTATAACATTCAAGCTATTAATTTATAACATTTAAACTGTTAATTTATAACATTTAAACCATTAATTTACAGCATTTAAAGTGTTATTTTATACATCTAAGCCATTAATTTATAACATTTAAGCAAATAATTTATAACATTTAAGCCATTAATTTCTAACTTTTGAACTGTTATTTTATACATTTTGCCAATAATTTATAACATTTAAACTATTAATTTATATCATCTAAGCCATTAAATTATAACATTTAAGCTATTAATTTACAACATCTAAGCCACTAATTTACAATATTTAAACTATTAATTTATATCATCTAAGCCATTAATTTATAATATTTAAGCCATTAATCTAAAACAATTCCTCCATTAATTCTTAACAACTATACCAATAATTTATAACCATATTCTCCCATTAATTCAAAGTAATTGTGCTCTTAATTTATAACAGTTGTACCATTAATCGGAAGCAACTCTACATTCATTGATTTAAATCAGTACCATCAATGTGAGTGAAGTAATGATTTATATTGTATTATTTTATTAACGAAATCTTTCAGGTCCCTGGATTGCTATTTTATTTCTATATAGCATTATTTTTTAATTTTAAATGCAGTACTTAATTTCTCATTTCACCATTTTGTATAAATGCAGTGGTAACGCAGAGTGTAATTTTAAGATGTAATTTTCCATGTCTGCTAAAAACCAGGGAAACAACACCATAATCATGGAATCAAGGAAGAAAGTGTAGTTTAACCGAAGGCAACGACATCTTATCTGTAGCTGCACATGAGTCATAGGACATTTCAAATAGTGTTGTTGTTTTTCCTCGGAGTACCAAAACCGTTAGATTACAAGTAATTTAAAAACAAATAAACTCCGGACAAAACAATGCCGCCGCTACAATGTCGCTTTATTATAAAATAATTTTACATCTCTGCTTCCAATGCGTAAAAACTCATATGTAAATGGGACCCGAGCGTAGTTAACTCCTCGTGGTGGGTCCCGGTAATTGGTATCGTTTTCCAAATAATAATACACCAAGTACTATTTCGAATATTAGTATTATTATTCGAAAACGATATCAAGCTAAAACCTACTTGAATATAGTCTGGTCTTGATCACCCAAAATAGTTTTGGTGATCTAAACTGGACTAATGCCCCCACGCGGGGGCAACGTGGGACATCGTGGGACATCGCAGGACACCGTGGGATGCGAGCGTATTAGCTTTAATTAATCATAAGATAGATACCTATGTTATGTACATTGTAAGCTCATTCTGTACAAAGATACTTATCTATCTTGGAACGACAAATAAAGATCTCGTCTCTCTTGATCCCCTCGCTTACCATACTGGAAAAATTGTTCCCACGATATATCGGTTCGCGATCACTCGGTTCTTTCAAACTGTCGCGTGGCGTACTCGCTCGCGTGTATTTCGGGTGCGTGCGAGTCAATGTGCTCTAGACAACTCTTCGGATTCGTGAGTCGCCCAAGGACAGCTCTGTCTTGGTGACTGCTCAACGTTTGCATCGGATCACGGGAGTTGTCGTCGTGCCGGTGATGCTTGCTAATCTGTTGGGGATTCAGTCGTGGATCTGCAGTCCTGTCCGATTGGTACTTCGGTACTCGGTCAGGGACCAGCAATTTCACGTCCTCCGTATTCCTGTTCGGCCCCGCAGGAGTGGACCCCACTGTTCAGTTTAGGTATTGCCTTCGTAATCCTGTTCAGCGGTCCCTCCCCGTGAGTGGACCCCACTGTTCAGTTGGGGCCTCGTGCCTTGGTAATCCTGTTCAGCGGTCCCTCCCTGTGAGTGGACCCCACTGTTAAGATGGGGCCTCGTGCCTTGGTAATCCTGTTCAGCGGTCCCTCCCCGGGTTCCACTTGTTCAGTTGGAGTGTGTCAAGTTGCTGGCCTATGTGCTGGATCCACGGCTGAATTACTAGTGGATCACTGGCATCATCTGTCGGCGCCATCGACCGCGACTCGTGTAAGTTTCGAACGGCGAAACAGGAATCGAGTTACGGCCAATTCTTGGGCTTTCCGTTGAACCTCGGGGTTATCTCGTGTACGGGGGTACGTCGCGTAGGTTTGTTAGTTCTTTCGAGAGATCGCGATCTCGTCCGTTTCGGGACAGTGTCAGTAGCTTCATCTTCTTCTTTTCGCTCCAAGTTAGATAATTGTGTCTTTGATACCGAATGTTGCCAGTAGGGATGCGAATTATTGTTTATTTGTACTGATCGATGTAATCGTTGTGTGGGAGATAGATGATGCGTTACGTATGCCTTGTTCTACGTTTGTAAAGATTCATGTTAGCGCTGCGTTGGAGATATGTGTTTCGCAGTTAGACTACGAAACAACTATTTCTTTACGCAGGCCCATGGTCAAGTAGTGTCAAAACTGGACATTCTGCCAATAGGTTGAATGTCGAGATCGATGTGTAGTGTTAAATAACCCATGGGCGGGTCTCGTGCGTAGTCACCTCCTCGTGGTGAGACCTGGTAATTGGCATCGTTTTCCAAAAATTAATCAGTCGATTAATCTTTGGAAAACGATACCAAGCCAAGAACTACGCAACAGTCCAGTTTGGATCAACAAAAGCCCCTAAGATCATTTTGGATGATCTACACTGGACTGCACTATTAATTTATAACATTTAAGCCATTAATTTACAATATTTACGTCATGAATTTACAACAATAAGTCACAAATTCATAACATTTAAGCTATTAATTTTCACATTTATACCATTAATTCCTAACACTCAAACTATTAATTTATAACACTTAAGCTATTAATTTATAACATTTAAGCAAATAATTAACAACGATTAAACTATTAATTTATAACAATTGAAACAATAATTGGCACATTTAAAACATTAATTTATAAGAATCAAACCATTCCTCGAGGAATCAGTAAGTCTCGCCCTAATAGCCCAATACATCGACAGATTTAACGAAGAAATACGTAACCGCGATTACAACCAATTAGATCATATTATTTGCTACATAATTAATAACTGTATCACGTACAGCGATGCAGGCGGTATTGAAGAAATAATGCCATTTTATGTTACAACTATAACGAGTAAATTTAATCGTTTAACTTGTGAAGAATTAAAAAGGTACCTGACTTCTAAATAAGCATTAAATAAGAATCTTAAATATCGCAAACAGTGATGTAGGTTTTACTCAAGAAAAAAGAACGTTTTATTTTTTAATTAGCATGAGTAAATGAACGAATATCGATAATATAATATAACGCTTAATATGAATTTTACCTGTCTGATTATTTAATAGCTTAACTTATTTCACAGTAACGTCATCGACTGCCCATAGGCTCTTTTCCCTTTTTGAACAAACTAATCGATAGTCGAAAACTAGTATCATGTAGGTGTGAATTTAGTCTTAGTTTGTAGAAACTATTAAAATGATAAAAATGGATATCGTATTAAATCGTAAAAGATGCCAATTTACGATACAAATTAAGAAATCGTTCAATTTGATTTTGTTACAATGGAAAAACCGTCTCCTGCTATGTCAAAAAATCGTTACCGTTTGATTAACAAACCGACGCCTTGTTAAGTTATATAAGGAACACGGAAGTCGCGCGCGAGCTCTTTTGTGCCTGAAATTCCGGAGAGTGAACATCGAAGAAGAACATAAATATCAGGTAAGTAAGAAAAAATATCAAACAACAACATTGTAACTAGTAATTTATAACGTCTAAACCATTAATTTACAACACTTAAGCTATTCATTTATAACATTCAAGCCATTAATTTATAACATTTAAGGAATTAATTTATAACGTCTAAACTATTAATTTATAACATTTATGCTATTAATTTATAACATTTAAGCCATTAATTTCTAACTTTTGAACTGTTATTTTATACATTTAGCCATTAATTTATAACATTTAAACTATTAATTTATATCATCTAAGCCATTAAATTATAACATTCAAGCTATTAAATTATAACATTTAAACTGTTAATTTATAACATTTAAACCATTAATTTACAGCATTTAAAGTGTTATTTTATACATTTAAGCCATTAATTTATAACATTTAAGCAAATAATTTATAACATTTAAACTATTAATTTCTAACATTTAAGCCATTAATTTCTAACATTTAAGCAATTAATTGACAACATCTGAGCCACTAATTTACAACATTTAAACTGTTGTTTTATACATTTAAGCTATTATTTTATAACATTTAAGCTATTAATTAACAACATCTAAGCCATTAATTTACAACATTTAAAGTGTTATTTTATACATCTAAGCCATTAATTTATAACATTTAAGCAAATAATTTATAACATTTAAACTATTAATTTCTAACATTTAAGCCATTAATTTCTAACATTTAAGCAATTAATTGACAACATCTGAGCCACTAATTTACAACATTTAAACTGTTGTTTTATACATTTAAGCTATTATTTTATAACATTTAAGCTATTAATTAACAACATCTAAGCCATTAATTTACAACATTTAAAGTGTTATTTTATACATTTAAGCTATTAATTTATAACATTTATGCTATTAATTTATAACATTTAAGCCATTAATTTCTAACATTTGAACTGTTATTTTATGCATTTAGCCATTAATTTATAACATTTAAACTATTAATTTATATCATCTAAGCCATTAAATTATAACATTCAAGCTATTAATTTATAACATTTAAACTGTTAATTTATAACATTTAAACCATTAATTTACAGCATTTAATGTGTTATTTTATACATTTAAGCCATTAATTTATAACATTTAAGCTATTAATTTATAACATTTAAGCCATTATTTTCTAACTTTTGAACTGTTATTTTATACATTTTGCCAATAATTTATAACATTTAAACTATTAATTTATATCATCTAAGCCATTAAATTATAACATTTAAGCTATTAATTTACAACATCTAAGCCACTAATTTAAAATATTTAAACTATTAATTTATATCATCTAAGCCATTAATTTATAATATTTAAGCCATTAATCTAAAACAATTCCTCCATTAATTCTTAACAACTATACCAATAATTTATAACCATATTCTCCCATTAATTCAAAGTAATTGTGCTCTTAATTTATAACAGTTGTACCATTAATCGGAAGCAACTCTACATTCATTGATTTAAATCAGTACCATCAATGTGAGTGAATTAATGATTTATATTGTATTATTTTATTAACGAAATCTTTCAGGTCCCTGGATTGCTATTTTATTTCTATATAGCATTATTTTTTAATTTTAAATACAGTACTTAATTTCTCATTTCACTATTTTGTATAGAAGCAGTGGTAACGCAGAGTGTAATTTTAAGATGTAATTTTCCATGTCTGCTAAAAACCAAGGAAACAACACCATATTCATGGAATCAAGGAAGCAAGTGTAGTTTAACCGAAGGCAACGACATCTTATCTGTAGCTGCACATGAGTCATAGGACATTTCAAATAGTGTTGTTGTTTTGCCTCGGAGTACCAAAACCGTTAGATTACAAGTAATTTAAAAACAAATAAACTCCGGACAAAACAATGCCGCCGCTACAATGTCGCTTTATTATAAAATAATTTTACATCTCTGCTTCCAATGCGTAAAAACTCATATGTAAATGGGACCCGAGCGTAGTTACCTCCTCGTGGTGGGTCCCGGTAATTGGTATCGTTTTCCAAATAATAATACACCAAGTACTATTTCGAATATTAGTATTATTATTCGAAAACGATATCAAGCTAAAAACTACTTGAATATAGTCTGGTCTTGATCACCCAAAATAGTTTTGGTGATCTAAACTGGACTAATACCCCCCCGCGGGGGCAACGTGGGACATCGTGGGACATCGCAGGACACCGTGGGATGCGAGCGTATTAGCTTTAATTAATCATAAGATAGATACCTATGTTATGTACATTGTAAGCTCATTCTGTACAAAGATACTTATCTCTCTTGGAACGACAAATAAAGATCTCGTCTCTCTTGATCCCCTCGCTTACCATACTGGAAAAATTGTTCCCACGATATATCGGTTCGCGATCACTCAGTTCTTTCAAACTGTCGCGTGGCGTACTCGCTCGCGTGTATTTCGGGTGCGTGCGGGTCAATGTGCTCTAGACAACTCTTCGGATTCGTAAGTCGCCCAAGGACAGCTCTGTCTTGGTGACTGCTCAACGTTTGCATCGGATCACGGGAGTTGTCGTCGTGCCGGTGATGCTTGCTAATCTGTTGGGGATTCAGTCGTGGATCTGCAGTCCTGTCCGATTGGTACTACGGTACTCGGTCAGGGACCAGCAATTTCACGTCCTCCGTAATCCTGTTCGGCCCCGCGGGAGTGGACCCCACTGTTCAGTTGAGGTATTGCCTTCGTAATCCTGTTCAGCGGTCCCTCCCCGTGAGTGGACCCCACTGTTAAGATGGGGCCTCGTGCCTTGGTAATCCTGTTCAGCGGTCCCTCCCCGGGTTCCACTTGTTCAGTTGGAGTGTGTCAAGTTGCTGGCCTATGTGCTGGTTCCACGGCTGAATTACTAGTGGATCACTGGCATCATCTGTCGGCGCCATCGACCGCGACTCGTGTAAGTTTCGAACGGCGAAACAGGATTCGAGTTACGGCCTATTCTTGGGCTTTCCGTTGAACCTCGGGGTTATCTCGTGTACGGGGGTACGTCGCGTAGGTTTGTTAGTACTTTCGAGAGTTCGCGATCTCGTCCGTTTCGGGACAGTGTCAGTAGCTTCATCTTCTTCTTTTCGTTCCAAGTTAGATAAATGTGTCTTTGATACCGAATGTTGCCAGTAGGGATGCGAATTATTGTATATATGTACTGATCGATGTAATCGTTGTATGGGAGATAGATGATGCGTTACGTATGCCTTGTTCTACGTTTGTAAAGATTCATGTTAGCGCTGCGTTGGAGATATGTGTTTCGCAGTTAGACTACGAAACAACTATTTCTTTACGCAGGCCCATGGTCAAGTAGTGTCAAAACTGGACATTCTGCCGATAGGTTGAATGTCGAGATCGATGTGTAGTGTTAAAAAACCCATGGGCGGGTCTCGTGCGTAGTCGCCTCCTCGTGGTGAGACCTGGTAATTGGCATCGTTTTCCAAAAATTAATCAGTCGATTAATCTTTGGAAAACGATACCAAGCCAAGAACTACGCAACAGTCCAGTTTGGATCAACAAAAGCCCCTAAGATCATTTTGGATGATCTACACTGGACTGCACTATTAATTTATAACATTTAAGCCATTAATTTGCAATATTTACGTCATGAATTTACAACAATAAGTCACAAATTCATAACATTTAAGCTATTAATTTTTACATTTATACCATTAATTCCTAACACTCAAACTATTAATTTATAACACTTAAGCTATTAATTTATAACATTTAAGCAAATAATTAACAACGATTAAACTATTAATTTATAACAATTGAAACAATAATTGGCACATTTAAAACATTAATTTATAAGAATCAAACCATTCCTCGAGGAATCAGTAAGTCTCGCGCTAATAGCCCAATACTTCGATGGATTTAACGAAGAAATACGTAACCGCGATTACAACCAATTAGATCATATTATTTGCTACATAATTAATAACTGTATCACGTACAGCGATGCAGGCGGTATTGTAGAAATAAAGCCATTTTATGTTACAACTATAACGAGTAAATTTAATCGTTTAACTTGTGAAGAATTAAAAAGGTACCTGACTTCTAAATAAGCATTAAATAAGAATCTTAAATATCGCAAACAGTGATGTAGGTGTTACTCAAGAGAAAAGAACGTTTTATTTTTTAATTAGCACGAGTAAATGAACGAATATCGATAATATAATATAACGCTTAATATGAATTTTATCTGTCTGATTATTTAATAGCTTAACTTATTTCACAGTAACGTCATCGACTGCACTTAGGCTCTTTTCCCTTTTTGTCCAAACTAATCGATAGTCGAAAACTAGTATCATGTAGGTGTGAATATAGTCTTAGTTTGTAGAAACTATTAAAATGATAAAAATGGATATCGTATTAAATCGTAAAAGATAGCAATTTACGATAAAAATTAAGAAATCGTTCAATTTGATTTTGTTACAATGGAAAAACCGTCTCCTGCTATGTCAAAAAATCGTTACCGTTTGATTAACAAACCGACGCCTTGTTATGTTATATAAGGAACACGGAGGTCGCGCGCGAGCTCTTTTGTGCCTGAAATTGCGGAGAGTGAACATCGAAGAAGAACATAAATATCAGGTAAGCAAGAAAAAATATCAAACAACAACATTGTAAGTAGTAATTTATAACGTCTAAACCATTAATTTACAACACTTAAGCTATTAATTTATAACATTCAAGCCATTAATTTATAACATTTAAGGAATTAATTTATAACGTCTAAACTATTAATATATAACATTTATGCTATTAATTTATAACATTTAAGCCATTAATTTCTAACTTTTGAACTGTTATTTTATACATTTAGCCATTAATTTATAACATTTAAACTATTAATTTATATCATCTAAGCCATTAAATTATAACATTCAAGCTATTAATTGATAACATTTAAACTGTTAATTTATAACATTTAAACCATTAATTTACAGCATTTAAAGTGTTATTTTATACATTTAAGCCATTAATTTATAACATTTAAGCAATTAATTTATAACATTTAAACTATTAATTTCTAACATTTAAGCCATTAATTTCTAACATTTAAGCAATTAATTGACAACACCTGAGCCACTAATTTACAACGTTTAAACTGTTGTTTTATACATTTAAGCTATTATTTTATAACATTTAAGCTATTAATTAACAACATCTAAGCCATTAATTTACAACATTTAAAGTGTTATTTTATACATTTAAGCTATTAATTTATAACATTTAAGCTATTAATTTATAACATTTAAGCCATTAATTTCTAACTTTTGTTATTTTATACATTTTGCCAATAATTTATAACATTTAAACTATTAATTTATATCATCTAAGCCATTAAATTATAACATTTAAGCTATTAATTTACAACATCTAGGCCACTAATTTACAATATTTAAACTATTAATTTATATCATCTAAGCCATTAATTTATAATATTTAAGCCATTAATCTAAAACAATTCCTCCATTAATTCTTAACAACTATTCCAATAATTTATAACCATATTCTCCCATTAATTCAAAGTAATTGTGCTCTTAATTTATAACAGTTGTACCATTAATCGGAAGCAACTCTACATTCATTGATTTAAATCAGTACCATCAATGTGAGTGAATTAATGATTTATATTGTATTATTTTATTAACGAAATCTTTCAGGTACCTGGATTGCTATTTTATTTCTATATAGCATTATTTTTTAATTTTAAATACAGTACTTAATTTCTCATTTCACTATTTTGTATAAAAGCAGTGGTAACGCAGAGTGTAATTTTAAGATGTAATTTTCCATGTCTGCTAAAAACCAAGGAAACAACACCATATTCATGGAATCAAGGAAGCAAGTGTAGTTTAACCGAAGGCAACGACATCTTATCTGTAGCTGCACATGAGTCATAGGACATTTCAAATAGTGTTGTTGTTTTGCCTCGGAGTACCAAAACCGTTAGATTACAAGTAATTTAAAAACAAATAAACTCCGGACAAAACAATGCCGCCGCTACAATGTCGCTTTATTATAAAATAATTTTACATCTCTGCTTCCAATGCGTAAAAACTCATATGTAAATGAGACCCGAGCGTAGTTACCTCCTCGTGGTGGGTCCCGGTAATTGGTATCGTTTTCCAAATAATAATACACCAAGTACTATTTCGAATATTAGTATTATTATTCGAAAACGATATCAAGCTAAAAACTATTTGAATATAGTCTGGTCTTGATCACCCAAAATAGTTTTGGTGATCTAAACTGGACTGATACCCCCCCGCGGGGGCAACGTGGGACATCGTGGGACATCGCAGGACACCGTGGGATGCGAGCGTGTTAGCTTTAATTAATCATAAGATAGATACCTATGTTGTGTACATTGTAAGCTCATTCTGTACAAAGATACTTATCTATCTTGGAACGACAAATAAAGATCTCGTCTCTCTTGATCCCCTCGCTTACCATACTGGAAAAATTGTTCCCACGATATATCGG
This sequence comes from Bombus flavifrons, assembly GCF_040668555.2. Taxonomy (NCBI): domain Eukaryota; kingdom Metazoa; phylum Arthropoda; class Insecta; order Hymenoptera; family Apidae; genus Bombus; species Bombus flavifrons. The sequence continues at coordinate 64,880 of NW_027184912.1, forward strand.
TTCGCGATCACTCAGTTCCTTCAAACTGTCGCGTGGCGTACTCGCTCGCGTGTATTTCGGGTGCGTGCGGGTCAATGTGCTCTAGACAACTCTTCGGATTCGTAAGTCGCCCAAGGACAGCTCTGTCTTGGTGACTGCTCAACGTTTGCATCGGATCACGGGAGTTGTCGTCGTGCCGGTGATGCTTGCTAATCTGTTGGGGATTCGGTCGTGGATCTGCAGTCCTGTCCGATTGGTACTTCGGTACTCGGTCAGGGACCAGCAATTTCACGTCCTCCGTAATCCTGTTCGGCCCCGCGGGAGTGGACCCCACTGATCAGTTGAGGTATTGCCTTCGTAATCCTGTTCAGCGGTCCCACCCCGTGAGTGGACCCCACTGTTCAGTTGGGGCCTCGTGCCTCGGTAATCCTGTTCAGCGGTCCCTCCCTGTGAGTGGACCCCACTGTTCAGTTGGGGCCTCTTGCCTTCGTAATCCTGTTCAGCGGTCCCTCCCCGGGTTCCACTTGTTCAGTTGGAGTGTGTCAAGTTGCTGGCCTATGTGCTGGATCCACGGCTGAATTACTAGTGGATCACTGGCATCATCTGTCGGCGCCATCGACCGCGACTCGTGTAAGTTTCGAACGGCGAAACAGTAATCGAGTTACGGCCAATTCTTGGGCTTTCCGTTGAACCTCGGGGTTATCTCGTGTACGGGGGTACGTCGCGTAGGTTTGTTAGTTCTTTCGAGAGATCGCGATCTCGTCCGTTTCGGGACAGTGTCAGTAGCTTCATCTTCTTCTTTTCGTTCCATGTTAGATAAATGTGTCTTTGATACCGAATGTTGCCAGTAGGGATGCGAATTATTGTATATTTGTACTGATCGATGTAATCGTTGTGTGGGAGATAGATGATGCGTTACGTATGCCTTGTTCTACGTTTGTAAAGATTCATGTTAGCGCTGCGTTGGAGATATGTGTTTCGCAGTTAGACTACGAAACAACTATTTCTTTACGCAGGCCCATGGTCAAGTAGTGTCAAAACTGGACATTCTGCCAATAGGTTGAATGTCGAGATCGATGTGTAGTGTTAAATAACCCATGGGCGGGTCTCGTGCGTAGTCACCTCCTCGTGGTGAGACCTGGTAATTGGCATTAATTAAAATTAATCAGTCGATTAATCTTTGGAAAACGATACCAGGCCAAGAACTACGCAACAGTCCAGTTTGGATCAACAAAAGCCCCTAAGATCATGTTGGATGATCTACACTGGACTGCACTATTAATTTATAACATTTAAGCCATTAATTTACAATATTTACGTCATGAATTTACAACAATAAGTCACAAATTCATAACATTTAAGCTATTAATTTTTACATTTATACCATTAATTCCTAACACTCAAACTATTAATTTATAACACTTAAGCTATTAATTTATAACATTTAAGCAAATAATTAACAACGATTAAACTATTAATTTATAACAATTGAAATAATAATTGGCACACTTAAAACATTAATTTATAAGAATCAAACCATTCCTCGAGGAATCAGTAAGTCTCGCGCTAATAGCCCAATACAACGATAGATTTAACGAAGAAATACGTAACCGCGATTACAACCAATTAGATCATATTATTTGCTACATAATTAATAACTGTATCACGTACAGCGATGCAGGCGGTATTGAAGGAATAAAGCCATTTTATGTTACAACTATAACGAGTAAATTTAATCGTTTAACTTGTGAAGAATTAAAAAGGTACCTGACTTCTAAATAAGCATTAAATAAGAATCTTAAATATCGCAAACAGTGATGTAGGTGTTACTCAAGAAAAAAGAACGTTTTATTTTTTAATTAGCACGAGTAAATGAACGAATATCGATAATATAATATAACGCTTAATATGAATTTTATCTGTCTGATTATTTAATAGCTTAACTTATTTCACAGTAACGTCATCGACTGCCCTTAGGCTCTTTTCCCTTTTTGTCCAAACTAATCGATAGTCGAAAACTAGTATCATGTAGGTGTGAATTTAGTCTTAGTTTGTAGAAACTATTAAAATGATAAAAATGGATATCGTATTAAATCGTAAAAGATGCCAATTTACGATAAAAATTAAGAAATCGTTCAATTTGATTTTGTTACAATGGAAAAACCGTCTCCTGCTATGTCAAAAAATCGTTACCGTTTGATTAACAAACCGACGCCTTGTTAAGTTATATAAGGAACACGGAAGTCGCGCGCGAGCTCTTTTGTGCCTGAAATTCCGGAGAGTGAACATCGAAGAAGAACATAAATATCAGGTAAGTAAGAAAAAATATCAAACAACAACATTGTAACTAGTAATTTATAACGTCTAAACCATTAATTTACAACACTTAAGCTATTAATTTATAACATTCAAGCCATTAATTTATAACATTTAAGGAATTAATTTATAACGTCTAAACTATTAATTTATAACATTTATGCTATTAATTTATAACATTTAAACCATTAATTTACAGCATTTAAAGTGGTATTTTATACATTTAAGCCATTAATTTATAACATTTAAGCAATTAATTTATAACATTTAAACTATTAATTTCTAACATTTATTCCATTAATTTCTAACATTTAAGCAATTAATTGACAACATCTGAGCCACTAATTTACAACATTTAAACTGTTGTTTTATACATTCAAGCTATTATTTTATAACATTTAAGCTATTAATTAACAACATCTAAGCCATTAATTTACAACATTTAAAGTGTTATTTTATACATTTAAGCTATTAATTTATATCATTTAAGCCATTAATTTCTAACTTTTGAACTGTTATTTTATACATTTAGCCATTAATTTATAACATTTAAACTATTTGTTTATATCCTCTTAGCCATTAAATTATAACATTCAAGCTATTAATTTATAACATTTAAACTGTTAATTTATAACATTTAAACCATTAATTTACAGCATTTAAAGTGTTATTTTATACATTTAAGCCATTAACTAATAACATTTAAGCAATTAATTTATAACATTTAAACCATTAATTTCTAACATTTAAGCCATTAATTTCTAACATTTAAGCAATTAATTGACAACATCTGAGCCACTAATTTACAACGTTTAAACTGTTGCTTTATACATTTAAGCTATTATTTTATAACATTTAAGCTATTAATTAACATCTAGGCCATTAATTTACAACATTTAAAGTGTTATTTTATACATTTAAGCTATTAATTTATAACATTTAAGCTATTAATTTATAACATTTAAGCCATTAATTTCTAACTTTTGAACAGTTATTTTATACATTTAGCCATTAATTTATAACATTTAAACTATCAATTTATATCATCTAAGCCATTAAATTATAACATTTAAGCTATTAATTTACAACATCTAAGCCAATAATTTACTATATTTAAACTATTAATTTATATCATCTAAGCCATTAATTTATAATATTTAAGCCGTTAATCTAAAACAATTCCTCCATTAATTCTTAACAACTATACCAATAATTTATAACCATATTCTCCCATTAATTCAAAGTCATTGTTCTCTTAATTTATAACAGTTGTACCATTAATCGGAAGCAACTCTACATTCATTGATTTAAATCAGTACCATCAATGTGAGTGAATTAATGATTTATATTGTATTATTTTATTAACGAAATCCTTCAGGTCCCTGGATTGCTATTTTATTTCTATATAGCATTATTTTTTAATTTTAAATACAGTACTTAATTTCCCATTTCACTATTTTGTATAAAAGCAGAGGCAACGCAGAGTGTAATTTTAAGATGTAATTTTCCATGTCTGCTAAAAACCAAGGAAACAACACCATATTCATGGAATCAAGGAAGCAAGTGTAGTTTAACCGAAGGCAACGACATCTTATCTGTAGCTGCACATGAGTCATAGGACATTTCAAATAGTGTTGTTGTTTTGCCTCGGAGTACCAAAACCGTTAGATTACAAGTAATTTAAAAACAAATAAACTCCGGACAAAACAATGCCGCCGCTACAATGTCGCTTTATTATAAAATAATTTTACATCTCTGCTTCCAATGCGTAAAAACTCATATGTAAATGGGACCCGAGCGTAGTTACCTCCTCGTGGTGGGTCCCGGTAATCGGTATCGTTTTCCAAATAATAATACACCAAGTACTATTTCGAATATTAGTATTATTATTCGAAAACGATATCAAGCTAAAAACTACTTGAATATAGTCTGGTCTTGATCACCCAAAATAGTTTTGGTGATCTAAACTGGACTAATACCCCCCCGCGGGGGCAACGTGGACATCGTGGGACATCGCAGGACACCGTGGGATGCGAGCGTATTAGCTTTAATTAATCATAAGATAGATACCTATGTTATGTACATTGTAAGCTCATTCTGTACAAAGATACTTATCTATCTTGGAACGACAAATAAAGATCTCGTCTCTCTTGATCCCCTCGCTTACCATACTGGAAAAATTGTTCCCACGATATATCGGTTCGCGATCACTCAGTTCTTTCAAACTGTCGCGTGGCGTACTCTCTCGCGTGTATTTCGGGTGCGTGCGTGTCAATGTGCTCTAGACAACTCTTCGGATTCGTAAGTCGTCCAAGGACAGCTCTGTCTTGGTGACTGCTCAACGTTTGCATCGGATCACGGGAGTTGTCGTCGTGCCGGTGATGCTTGAGTAATCTGTTGGGGATTCACTCGTGGATCTGCAGTTCTGTCCGATTGGTACTTGGGTACTCGATCAGAGACCACCAATTTCACGTCCTCCGTAATCCTGTTCGGCCCCGCTGGAGTGGACCCCACTGTTCAGTTGAGGTATTGCCTTCGTAATCCTGTTCAGCGGTCCCGCCCCGTGAGTGGACCCCACTGTTCAGTTGAGGTATTGCCTTCGTAATCCTGTTCAGCGGTCCCGCCCCGTGAGTGGACCCCACTGTTCAGTTGGGGCCTCGTGCCTCGGTAATCCTGTTCAGCGGTCCCTCCCTGTGAGTGGACCCCACTGTTCAGTTGGGGCCTCTTGCCTTCGTAATCCTGTTCAGCGGACCCTCCCCGGGTTCCACCTGTTCAGTTGGAGTGTGTCAAGTTGCTGGCCTATGTGCTGGATCCACGGCTGAATTACTAGTGGATCACTGGCATCATCTGTCGGCGCCATCGACCGCGACTCGTGTAAGTTTCGAACGGCGAAACAGGAATCGAGTTACGGCCAATTCTTGGGCTTTCCGTTGAACCTCGGGGTTATCTCGTGTACGGGGGTACGTCGCGTAGGTTTGTTAGTTCTTTCGAGAGATCGCGATCTCGTTCGTTTCGGGACAGTGTCAGTAGCTTCATCTTCTTCATTTCGCTCCAAGTTAGATAAATGTGTCTTCGATACCGAATGTTGCCAGTAGCGATGCGAATTATTGTTTATTTGTACTGATCGATGTAATCGTTATGTGGGAGATAGATGATGCGTTACGTATGCCTTGTTCTACGTTTGTAAAGATTCATGTTAGCGCTGCGTTGGAGATATGTGTTTCGCAGTTAGACTACGAAACAACTATTTCTTTACGCAGGCCCATGGTCAAGTAGTGTCAAAACTGGACATTCTGCCAATAGGTTGAATGTCGAGATCGATGTGTAGTGTTAAATAACCCATGGGCGGGTCTCGTGCGTAGTCACCTCCTCGTGGTGAGACCTGGTAATTGGCATCGTTTTCCAAAAATTAATCAGTCGATTAATCTTTGGAAAACGATACCAAGCCAAGAACTACGCAACAGTCAAGTTTGGATCAACAAAAGCCCCTAAGATCATTTTGGATGATCTACACTGGACTGCACTATTAATTTATAATATTTAAGCCATTAATTTACAATATTTACGTCATGAATTTACAACAATAAGTCACAAATTCATAACATTTAAGCTATTAATTTTTACATTTATACCATTAATTCCTAACACTCAAGCTATTAATTTATAACACTTAAGCTATTAATTTATAACATTTAAGCAAATAATTAACAACGATTAAACTATTAATTTATAACAATTGAAACAATAATTGGCACATTTAAACATTAATTTATAAGAATCAAACCATTCCTCGAGGAATCAGTAAGTCTCGCGCTAATAGCCCAATACATCGATAGATTTAACGAAGAAATACGTAACCGCGATTACAACCAATTAGATCATATTATTTGCTACATAATTAATAACTGTATCACGTACAGCGATGCAGGCGGTATTGAAGAAATAAAGCCATTTTATGTTACAACTATAACGAGTAAATTTAATCGTTTAACTTGTGAAGAATTAAAAAGGTACCTGACTTCTAAATAAGCATTAAATAAGAATCTTAAATATCGCAAACAGTGATGTAGGTGTTACTCAAGAAAAAAGAACGTTTTATTTTTTAATTAGCACGAGTAAATGAACGAATATCGATAATATAATATAACGCTTAATATGAATTTTATCTGTCTGATTATTTAATAGCTTAACTTATTTCACAGTAACGTCATCGACTGCACTTAGGCTCTTTTCCCTTTTTGTCCAAACTAATCGATAGTCGAAAACTAGTATCATGTAGGTGTGAATATAGTCTTAGTTTGTAGAAACTATTAAAATGATAAAAATGGATATCGTATTAAATCGTAAAAGATGCTAATTTACGATAAAAATTAAGAAATCGTTCAATTTGATTTTGTTACAATGGTAAAACCGTCTCCTGCTATGTCAAAAGATCGTTAACGTTTGATTAACAAACCGACGCCTTGTTAAGTTATATAAGGAACACGGAAGTCGCGCGCGAGCTCTTTTGTGCCAGAAATTCCGGAGAGTGAACATCGAAGAAGAACATAAATATCAGGTAAGTAAGAAAAAATATCAAACAACAACATTGTAACTAGTAATTTATAACTTCTAAACCATTAATTTACAACACTTAAGCTATTAATTTATAACATTCAAGCCATTAATTTATAACATTTAAGGAATTAATTTATTACGTCTAAACTATTAATTTATAACATTTATGCTATTAATTTATAACATTTAAGCCATTAATTTCTAACTTTTGAACTGTTACTTTATACATTTAGCCATTAATTTATAACATTTAAACTATTAATTTATATCATCTAAGCCATTAAATTATAACATTCAAGCTATTAATTTATAACATTTAAACTGTTAATTTATAACATTTAAACCATTAATTTACAGCATTTAATGTGTTATTTTATACATTTAAGCCATTAATTTATAACATTTAAGCTATTAATTTATAACATTTAAGCCATTAATTTCTAACTTTTGAACTGTTATTTTATACATTTTGCCAATAATTTATAACATTTAAACTATTAATTTATATCATCTAAGCCATTAAATTATAACATTTAAGCTATTAATTTACAACATCTAAGCCACTAATTTACAATATTTAAACTATTAATTTATATCATCTAAGCCATTAATTTATAATATTTAAGCCATTAATCTAAAACAATTCCTCCATTAATTCTTAACAACTATACCAATAATTTATAATCATATTCTCCCATTAATTCAAAGTAATTGTGCTCTTAATTTATAACAGTTGTACCATTAATCGGAAGCAACTCTACATTCATTGATTTAAATCAGTACCATCAATGTGAGTGAATTAATGATTTATATTGTATTATTTTATTAACGAAATCTTTCAGGTCCCTGGATTGCTATTTTATTTCTATATAGCATTATTTTTTAATTTTAAATACAGTACTTAATTTCTCATTTCACTATTTTGTATCAAAGCAGTGGTAACGCAGAGTGTAATTTTAAGATGTAATTTTCCATGTCTGCTAAAAACCAAGGAAACAACACCATATTCATGGAATCAAGGAAGCAAGTGTAGTTTAACCGAAGGCAACGACATCTTATCTGTAGCTGCACATGAGTCATAGGACATTTCAAATAGTGTTGTTGTTTTGCCTCGGAGTACCAAAACCGTTAGATTACAAGTAATTTAAAAACAAATAAACTCCGGACAAAACAATGCCGCCGCTACAATGTCGCTTTATTATAAAATAATTTTACATCTCTGCTTCCAATGCGTAAAAACTCATATGTAAATGGGACCCGAGCGTAGTTACCTCCTCGTGGTGGGTCCCGGTAATTGGTATCGTTTTCCAAATAATAATACACCAAGTACTATTTCGAATATTAGTATTATTATTCGAAAACGATATCAAGCTAAAAACTACTTGAATATAGTCTGGTCTTGATCACCCAAAATAGTTTTGGTGATCTAAACTGGACTAATACCCCCCGCGGGGGCAACGTGGGACATCGTGGGACATCGCAGGACACCGTGGGATGCGAGCGTATTAGCTTTAATTAATCATAAGATAGATACCTATGTTATGTACATTGTAAGCTCATTCTGTACAAAGATACTTATCTATCTTGGAACGACAAATAAAGATCTCGTCTCTCTTGATCCCCTCGCTTACCATACTGGAAAAATTGTTCCCACGATATATCGGTTCGCGATCACTCAGTTCTATCAAACTGTCGCGTGGCGTACTCGCTCGCGTGTATTTCGGGTGCGTGCGGGTCAATGTGCTCTAGACAACTCTTCGGATTCGTAAGTCGCCCAAGGACAGCTCTGTCTTGGTGACTGCTCAACGTTTGCATCGGATCACGGGAGTTGTCGTCGTGCCGGTGATGCTTGCTAATCTGTTGGGGATTCAGTCGTGGATCTGCAGTCCTGTCCGATTGGTACTTCGGTACTCGGTCAGGGACCAGCAATTTCACGTCCTCCGTAATCCTGTTCGGCCCCGCGGGAGTGGACCCCACTGTTCAGTTGAGGTATTGCCTTCGTAATCCTGTTCAGCGGTCCCTCCCCGTGAGTGGACCCCACTGTTCAGTTGGGGCCTCGTGCCTTGGTAATCCTGTTCAGCGGTCCCTCCCTGTGAGTGGACCCCACTGTTCAGTTGGGGCCTCTTGCCTTCGTAATCCTGTTCAGCGGTCCCTCCCCGGGTTCCACTTGTTCAGTTGGAGTGTGTCAAGTTGCTGGCCTATGTGCTGGATCCACGGCTGAATTACTAGTGGATCACTGGCATCATCTGTCGGCGCCATCGACCGCGACTCGTGTAAGTTTCGAACGGCGAAACAGGAATCGAGTTACGGCCAATTCCTGGGCTTTCCGTTGAACCTCGGGGTTATCTCGTGTACGGGGGTACGTCGCGTAAGTTTGTCAGTTCTTTCGAGAGATCGCGCTCTCGTCCGTTTCGGGACAGTGTCAGTAGCTTCATCTTCTTCTTTTCGCTCCAAGTTAGATAAATGTGTCTTTGATACCGAATGTTGCCAGTAGGGATGCGAATTATTATTTATTTGTACTGATCGATGTAATCGTTATGTGGGAGATAGATGATGCGTTGCGTATGCCTTCTTCTACGTTTGTAAAGATTCATGTTAGCGCTGCGTTGGAGATATGTGTTTCGCAGTTAGACTACGAAACAACTATTTCTTTACGCAGGCCCATGGTCAAGTAGTGTCAAAACTGGACATTCTGCCAATAGGTTGAATGTCGAGATCGATGTGTAGTGTTAAATAACCCATGGGCGGGTCTCGTGCGTAGTCACCTCCTCGTGGTGAGACCTGGTAATTGGCATCGTTTTCCAAAAATTAATCAGTCGATTAATCTTTGGAAAACGATACCAAGCCAAGAACTACGCAACAGTCAGGCTTGGATCAACAAAAGCCCCTAAGATCATTTTGGATGATCTACACTGGACTGCACTATTAATTTATAACATTTAAGCCATTAATTTACAATATTTACGTCATGAATTTACAACAATAAGTCACAAATTCATAACATTTAAGCTATTAATTTTTACATTTATACCATTAATTCCTAACACTCAAGCTATTAATTTATAACACTTAAGCTATTGATTTATAACATTTAAGCAAATAATTAACAACGATTAAACTATTAATTTATAACAATTGAAACAATAATTGGCACATTTAAAACATTAATTTATAAGAATCAAACCATTCCTCGAGGAATCAGTAAGTCTCGCGCTAATAGCCCAATACATCGATAGATTTAACGAAGAAATACGTAACCGCGATTACAACCAATTAGATCATATTATTTGCTACATAATTAATAACTGTATCACGTACAGCGATGCAGGCGGTATTGAAGAAATAAAGCCATTTTATGTTACAACTATAACGAGTAAATTTAATCGTTTAACTTGTGAAGAATTAAAAAGGTACCTGACATCTAAATAAGCATTAAATAAGAATCTTAAATATCGCAAACAGTGATGTAGGTGTTACTCAAGAAGAAAGAACGTTTTATTTTTTAATTAGCACGAGTAAATGAACGAATATCGATAATATAATATAACGCTTAATATGAATTTTATCTGTCTGATTATTTAATAGCTTAACTTATTTCACAGTAACGTCATCGACTGCACTTAGGCTCTTTTCCCTTTTTGTCCAAACTAATCGATAGTCGAAAACTAGTATCATGTAGGTGTGAATATAGTCTTAGTTTGTAGAAACTATTAAAATGATAAAAATGGATATCGTATTAAATCGTAAAGATGCCAATTTACGATAAAAATTAAGAAATCGTTCAATTTGATTTTGTTACAATGGAAAAACCGTCTCCTGCTATGTCAAAAAATCGTTACCGTTTGATTAACAAACCGACGCCTTGTTATGTTATATAAGGAACACGGAGGTCGCGCGCGAGCTCTTTTGTGCCTGAAATTCCGGAGAGTGAACATCGAAGAAGAACATAAATATCAGATAAGTAAGAAAAAATATCAAACAACAACATTGTAACTAGTAATTTATAACGTCTAAACCATTAATTTACAACACTTAAGCTATTAATTTATAACATTCAAGCAATTAATTTATAACATTTAAGGAATTAATTTATAACGTCTAAACTATTAATTTATAACATTTATGCTATTAATTTATAACATTTAAGCCATTAATTTCTAACTTTTGAACTGTTATTTTATACATTTAGCCATTAATTTATAACATTTAAACTATTAATTTATATCATCTAAGCCATTACATTATAACATTCAAGCTATTAATTTATAACACTTAAACTGTTAATTTATAACGTTTAAACCATTAATTTACAGCATTTAATGTGTTACTTTATACATTTAAGCCATTAATTTATAACATTTAAGCTATTAATTTATAACATTTAAGCCATTAATTTCTAACTTTTGAACTGTTATTTTATACATTTTGCCAATAATTTATAACATTTAAACTATTAATTTATATCATCTAAGCCATTAAATTATAACATTTAAGCTATTAATTTACAACATCTAAGCCAATAATTTACAATATTTAAACTATTAATTTATATCATCTAAGCCATTAATTTATAATATTTAAGCCATTAATCTAAAACAATTCCTCCATTAATTCTTAACAACTATACCAATAATTTATAACCATATTCTCCCATTAGTTCAAAGTAATTGTGCTCTTAATTTATAACAGTTGTACCATTAATCGGAAGCAACTCTACATTCATTGATTTAAATCAGTACCATCAATGTGAGTGAATTAATGATTTATATTGTATTATTTTATTAACGAAATCTTTCAGGTCCCTGGATTGCTATTTTATTTCTATATAGCATTATTTTTTAATTTTAAATACAGTACTTAATTTCTCATTTCACTATTTTGTATAAAAGCAGTGGTAACGCAGAGTGTAATTTTAAGATGTAATTTTCCATGTCTGCTAAAACCAAGGAAACAACACCATATTCATGGAATCAAGGAAGCAAGTGTAGTTTAACCGAAGGCAACGACATCTTATCTGTAACTGCACATGAGTCATATGACATTTCAAATAGTGTTGTTGTTTTGCCTCGGAGTACCAAAACCGTTAGATTACAAGTAATTTAAAAACAAATAAACTCCGGACAAAACAATGCCGCCGCTACAATGTCGCTTTATTATAAAATAATTTTACATCTCTGCTTCCAATGCGTAAAAAACTCATATGTAAATGGGACCCGAGCGTAGTTACCTCCTCGTGGTGGGTCCCTGTAATTGGTATCGTTTTCCAAATAATAATACACCAAGTACTATTTCGAATATTAGTATTATTATTCGAAAACGATATCAAGCTAAAAACTACTTGAAATAGTCTGGTCTTGATCACCCAAAATAGTTTTGGTGATCTAAACTGGACTAATACCCCCCCGCGGGGCAACGTGGGACATCGTGGGACATCGCAGGACACCGTGGGATGCGAGCGTATTAGCTTTAATTAATCATAAGATAGATACCTATGTAATGTACATTGTAAGCTCATTCTGTACAAAGATACTTATCTATCTTGGAACGTCAAATAAAGATCTCGTCTCTCTTGATCCCCTCGCTTACCATACTGGAAAAATTGTTCCCACGATATATCGGTTCGCGATCAGTCAGTTCTTTCAAACTGTCGGGTGGCGTACTCGCTCGCGTGTATTTCGGGTGCGTGCGGGTCAATGTGCTCTAGACAACTCTTCGGATTCGTAAGTCGCCCAAGGACAGCTCTGACTTGGTGACTGCTCAACGTTTGCATCGGATCACGGGAGTTGTCGTCGTGCCGGTGATGCTTGCTAATCTGTTGGGATTCACTCGTGGATCTGCAGTCCTGTCCGATTGGTACTTGGGTACTCGATCAGAGACCACCAATTTCACGTCCTCCGTAATCCTGTTCGGCCCCGCGGGAGTGGACTCCACTGTTCAGTTGAGGTATTGCCTTCGTAATCCTGTCCAGCGGTCCCTCCCGTGAGTGGACCCCACTGTTCAGTTGGGGCCTCGTGCCTTGGTAATCCTGTTCAGCGGTCCCTCCCTGTGAGTGGACCCCACTGTTCAGTTGGGGCCTCTTGCCTTCGTAATCCTGTTCAGCGGTCCCTCCCCGGGTTCCACTTGTTCA